>NC_069502.1:610014911-610137411 GCF_027579735.1 Bombina bombina | reverse complement strand
TCAGTTAAGTTCTTACATAAATTATGTTTTCTTTCATGTAAGTGGCAAGAGTCCATGAGCTAGTGACGTATGGGATATAATACCCAAGATGTGGAAAACCACAGAGTCACTAGAGAGGTAGGGATAAAATAAAAACCACTATTTCTGCTGAAAAAAAAAAATCCCAAAAATAATTAAGATTTCTTAAATTTCCAAAAAACTTAAATCATAGGCAAAGGAATCAAACTGAGACAGCTGCCTGAAGAACTTTTCTACTTTTCTTCTGAAGAAGCGAATACATAAAAATGGTAACATTTAGTAAATGTATGCAAAGAAGACCAAGTTGCTGCTTTGCAAATCTGATCAACTGAAGCTCCATTCCAAAAAGCCCAAGAAGTGGCAACTGATCTAGTAGAATGAGCTGTAATTCTCAGAGGCGGAGACTGCCCTGCCTCCAAATAAGCCTTGTGAATCAAAAGTTTCAACCAAGATCCAAAAGAAATGGCAGAGGTTTTCTGAACTTTCCTGGAACCAGAGAAAATGACAAATAGACTAGAAGTCTTTCTGAAATCCTTAGTAGCCTCAACATAGTATTTCAAAGCTCTTACAACACCCAAACAATGTAGAGATCTTTCAAGAGAATTCTTAGGATTAGGACACAAGGAAGGAACAACAATTTCCCTACTAATGTTGTTAGAATTCACAACCTTAGGCAAAAATTTAAATGAAGTCTGTAAAACCGCTTTATCTTGATGGAAAATCAGATAAGCAGACTCACGAAAGAGCCGACAACTCAGAAACTCTTCTAGCAGAAGAGATAGCCAAAAGAAATAACCCTTTCCAAGAAAGCAGTTTAAAGGGACATTCAACACTGCCCACAACATTAATCTATGTTTCTAAACTAAGTCTAAAGAGCAAGCTTCAACGTTCCCCCTTTCTCTTACTTACTGCCTTCACTGTTCAATCCTCATCGATATCGTCAAAATTTGTCTCCTAATATGGCTGCTTAACTCCCCCCACTGTGACGTACAGCTCGTCTTCTTCAAACTAGCCGGCAGTTCTGTCCCATTTCTCCTACTTCAATCCCAGCGCGTTCACGGGCGTTAGCGCATGCGCGATACAATAGGAACCTTAAAAGCGGAACCATAATAACCCAATAACGTAATAGAGTACTGTAAGTAATATCAGCGTAACGGAAACAACTTCTATTATTTTGGTTCCGCTTTTAGAGTTCCTAGTATATTGCGCATGCGCTAACGGCCGTGAACGCGCTTGGATTTCAGTCCGGGGAATGGGGTCTCATTGGCTGCTAGTTTGAGAAAGAAGGCGAAGACGTCACGGTGGGGGGAGTTAGGAAGACATATTAGGACAACAATTTGGAAGATGCGAAAGACGATTCAACAGTGAAGGTGGTAAGTAAGAGAAAGGGGGCACCTTGCAGCTTTATCCTTTTATTTAGTTTTGAAACATAGATTAATGTTGTGGGCAGTGTTGAATGTCCCTTTAATATCCAAAGAATGCATGGGCTCAAATGGAGGAGCCTGCAAAATTCTTAAAACCAAATTGAGACTCCAAGGAGGAGAAATAGACTTAATAACAGGTTTGATACAAACCAAAGCCTGAACAAAACAGTGAATATCAGGAAGTTTAGCAATTTTTTTATGAAATAAGACAGAGCAGAGATTTGTCCCTTCAAAGTATTCGCAGACAAAGCCTTATCGAAACCATCCTGAAGAAACTGTAAAATCCTAGGAATTCTGAAAAAATGCCAAGAAAAATTATCAGAAGAGCACCATGAAATATAGGTTTTCCAAACCCGATAATAAATCTTCCTTCAAACAGACTTACAAGTCTGTAACATAGTGTTAATCACTGAGTCAGAGAAACCTCTATGACTAAGAACTAAGCGTTTAATTTCCATACCTTCAAATTTAGAGATTTAAGATCCTAATGGAAAAACGGCCCTTGAGACTGAAGGTCTGGCCTTAAAGGAAGTGGCCAAGGTTGGCAACTGGACATCAGGACAAGATCCACATACCAAAACCTGTGAGGCCATGCTGGTGCTATCAGAAACACATGAGATTGTTCCATTATGATCTTGGAGATCACCCTTGGAAGAAGTGGAAAAATGTAAGCAGGTTGGTAAAACCAAGGAACTTCTAAAGCATCCACCATCTCTGCCTGAAGATCTTTGGATCTGGAAAGATATCTGGGAAGTTTCTTGTTCAAACGCTAGGCCATCAGATCTATTTCTGGAAGACCCCACATCTGTACAATCTGATGAAACACACCTGGATGGAAAGACCACTCCCCTGGATGCAAAGTCTGATGACTGAGATAATTCTCTTCCCAATTCTCTACACCTTGAATATAAATCACAGAAATTAGACAAGAGTTGGACTCCGCCCAAGAAGCTATCCAAGATAATGCTTAAGTGCTGCGAGTCCCTCCCTGATGATTGACATATGCCACTGTTGTGATATGGTCTGTCTGAAAACAAATAAAAAGTTCTCTCTTTAATAGAGGGCAAGATTGAATAGCTCTGAAAATAGCACAGAGTTCTAAAATATTAATTGGTAACTTCGCCTCTTGAGGTTTCCAAACACCCTGTGCTGTCAGAGACCCCCAGACAACTCCCCAAACTGTAAGACTTGTATTCATTGAGTTCACAGTTCAGGAAGGACGAACAAAAGAGGCCCCTCGAACAATACGGTGATAGTCCAACCACCAAGACAGAGTGTGTTAAATGTTGGGATTTAAGTATATCAGTTGTGATATCAAAGTATAATCCATGCACCATTGATTCAGCATGCAAAGCTTCAGAGGTCTCATATGAAAATGAGCAAAGGGGATGCTGCAGTCATATGAACTAAAACTTCCATGCAAATAGCCACTGAAGGGAACGATTGAAACTGAAGGTTTAGACAAGCTAAAACCAATTTCATTCGCCTCTTGTCTGTTAAAGACAGAGTCATGGACACTGAAACTATATGGAAACCTAAAAAGGTGACCCTTGTTTGAGGAATCAAGAAACTCTTTTGTAAATTGATCCTCCAACCATGCTTTTGAAGAAACCACACTAGTTGTTTTGTGTAAGATTCTGCTAAATGAAAAGACTAAGCTAGTGCCAAGATACCGTCCAAATAAGGAAACGCCGCAATACCCCGCTCTCTTATTACAGATATAAGGGCACCGAGAACCTTCGAAAAGATTCTTGGAGCTGTCACTGGGCCAAATGGAAGAGCGACAAACAGGTAATTCTTGTCTAGAAAAGAGAATCTCAGAAACCAATAGTGATCTGGATGAATTGGAGTATGAAGATAAGCATCCTGTAAGTTTATTTTCAACATAAAATGCCCTTGCTGAACAAAAGGCAGAGTAGTTCTTATAGTCACCATCTTGAAAGTTGGGACTCTTACAAAATGATTTAAAAGTTTCAGATCCGGAACTGGTCTGAACGAATTATTTTTCTTTGGGACAATGAATAGATTTAAATAGAACCCCAAACCCTGTTCTTGTAGAGGAACTGGAACAATCACCCCTAAAAACTCTAGATCTGAAACACATTTCAGAAAAGCCTGAGCCTTCACAGGATTTGTTGGAACATGAGAAAGAATCTTCCCACGGGAGGTCTTATTCTGAAACCTATTCGATACCTTTGAGACACAATATTCTGAATCCACTGATTCTGAACAGAACATGACCAAATTTCCTGAAATAATTTCAATGTGCCCTCCACCAGCTGAACTGGATTGAGGGCCATACCTTCATGCAGTCTTGGGGGCTGGATTTGTTTTTTTTATAAAGCTTGGTTTTATTCCAATTTGAAGATGGTCTCCAATTAAAACCAGAGGCCTTAGGGGAAGGAGTAGACTTTTTTTTTGTTCCTTATTCTGTCGAAAGGAACGAAAACTATTAGGATCCTTAAATTTACCCTTAGACTTTTTATCTTGGGGTAAAAAAACTCCCTTCCCCCCAGTGATAGTGGAAATAATAGAATCCAATTGAGAACCAAATAAATTCTTACCCTGAAAAGATAGATAGTAATCTAGATTTAGACACCATGTCAGCATTCCAAGATTTAATCCATAAATCTCATTTTGCTAAAATAGCTAAAGACATAGATTTGATATCTATCTTAATAATGTCAAATATAGCATCACAAATGAAATGATTAGCATGTTGAAGCAGAAGAATAATGCTAGACAAATCAGGATCTTCTACCTGACGAGCTAAACTGTCCAACCAAAAAGTTGAAGCAGCAGCCACATCAGCCATAGAAATGGCAGGTCTAAGAATAAAACCAGAATGTAAATAAGCTTTCCTTAGATAAGTTACAATCTTTTTATCTAAAGGATACTTAAAAAAAAGTACAATCTTCCATAGGAATAGTAGTACGTTTGGCAAGAGTGGAAATAGCCCCATCAACCTTAGGGACTTTTTCCAAAACTCTAAATTAGCCACAGGTAAAGGATACGACTTCTTAAACCTAGAAGAAGGATTAAAAGAAGAACCAGGCTTAGACCATTCCTTAGTAATCATATCAGAAACAGCATCTGGAATAGGAAAAACCTCAGGTGCAACCTAGATGGTTTAAAAACAGAATTTAAATGTTTACTGGCTTTGTTATCAAGAGGACTAGACTCTTAAAAACCCAAAGTAACCAGAACTTCCTTCAACAAAGAACGAATATAATCAATCTTTAACAGATAGGAACATTTTGTCAATTTCAGAATCTGATTCAGGATCCTCTGAACCAGAGGATATTTCAGTATGCTGTCGGTCAATACAAATTTAATCAGAATTATGAGAAGTTTTAAAAGACCTTTTACGTTTATTTGAAGGCGGAATAACAGACATAGCCTTATCTATAGCTGCAGCAATATAATTCTTTACATCTGCAGGAATATCAGGTACATAAGACATTGAAGGAACAACAGGCGATGTATTAGTACTAATAGAAACATTATCAGCATGTGAAAGCTTGTCATGACAGATGCCACATAATTGCGCTGAAGAAATAACATCAGTTAATTTACAACAGACACACTTAGCTTTGGTAGAACTGTGTTTAGGCAGCATGGTTTCTACAGCAACATCAAAGGCAGGATCAGGCTGAGACATCTTGCAAAATGTAAAAAAGAAAAAAACATTTAAACAAAATATCCAATTTCCTCATATAGCAGTTTCAGGAATGGGAAAAGAATGCTTATGCTAAAGTAAGATGCAAAAAATAAGCATCATAGCTCTTAAAAATATGAAGAGAACCAGAAGCATTAAATGAAGAGGGGTAATATACAAAAAAATTTGGCGCCAAGTATGACGCAAAAGGAAGTAAAAAAAATTTTGCCGCCAAAGCTAACACCAGGAAATGAAGCAACTCGCGTCATAACAAGTGCAATTTTGCGACAAAATAACTAATGTCGACAGAAGACGCAGGAGATGACTTGCGTCACCCTAGACGCAATTTTGCATCCTCGCGAGCCTAGTTTGCCAGCTAAAATTTGGAAAACAAAGTCAAACTGAAAAAACCCTGGAACCGAAAAAATTAAATAATCTTCCCAAACACAAATTCCATACTGAAACTGATAGTCTGCAAAAAAGGGAAATATACATAGACCTGACTCATGTCAAATATAAGCAAACACATATATTTAAAACTTTACAATTTAATATAAAGCGTCAAACATAGATGAGAGTATCTTAAAAAAATTATACATACTTACCAGAAGACACCCATCCACATATAGCAGACAGCCAAACCAGTACTGAAAAATATCAGCAGAAGAAATGGTATAAGAGTATAACGTCGATCTGAAAAGGGAGGCAGGGGATGAATCCCTGCGACCGATTACAGAGAGCCTTTGAATAGATTTCCCATGGGTGAAACCAAAAAAATCAATAGGCAATACTCCCTTCACTCTGAGAGGAATTGGGCTTCATAATGCTTAGAAGTGCCTATCACAGAAGAAATCAAGCACAACTTACTTCACCACCTCCATAGGAGGAAAAATTTGTAAAACTAAGGTATGTGTGTGGTGGGAGGTGTATTTATAGGCATTTTGAGGTTTGGGTAACTTTGCTCCCTCCTGGTTGGAATGTATATCCCATACGTCACTATCTCATGGACTCTTGCCACTTACATGTAAGAAAATAACATTGCAGTGGTATAATCAAAATAAAGATGATTTTATTTACAAACACAGTTGTTTAGTACCATTGACACATCATTATGATCCATTATGATTTGGCTACAAGAAATCATTGAGAACTAATCCTTCCCATAAAAAGGGCACAATGATTTCTGACCGTGTTTTTGACCAATCCATACTCTTTAATTCGTTTTATATATTGAATTAACTAAATACCTGTATTTGTTATATAAAATCATGAAAACAACTACAGACATAGATAATTCCACACAAATACCACCCAAAGATAATGGCACTAGTAAGAAATCCTCATTAAACAAACATCGTAAATGTTTAACCAATAATATTACCCTATGGATGACTGACAGAGCTATTAGCCAATCTGCTTTAGCGAGACCCTATAAATGACAGAGAATCTTGGCAAAGCGCCCTTTGAAAAAGCCGTGATGGCAAAACGTCAGTGGCATCTGCTTGTTTTATTAAAAGATTTTAATGGCATAATGGGATCGTAATAGTTATAACACATTATTATATGGAGGAAAAGAATGAGTAATATTTTGAGTACTATTGAAGTACAAAATAATAGATATTTTGGCAGTGCTTTATTTAATACTGGCTAACTTATGACATAACGTATGAAAGGGGACATAGAGTAAACCTCCATATGTTACAAACATAATGCACTGAACTTTCATGTGTATGATTACTTGTACTGCAACAGAGTAATCCAAAAACATTGGTACTCGATATGACCACCACATATCCACCTCTGCAACATTAAACCCAGTATTGTTTTTAAATGTTTCTTTTTTATAATGAATTTTCATAAAAGTTAAATGTGTAACAATTTTTAACAACATCATGGTTAAAAATGATTGATATCTAAATAACGTTGTGAGTGCAAATAAGTGTATTCTTTCCATCTTAATACGAGGAGAGTCCAGAGCTTCATTCATTACTTGCGGGAAATGCAGAACCTGGCCACTAGGAGGAGGCAAAGACACCCCAGCCTAAGGCTTAAATACCTCCCCCACTCCCCTCATCCCCCAGTCATTCTTTGCCTTTTGTTACAGGAGGATGGCAGAGAAGTGTCGGATGATTTGGAGTAGTCTCTTATGGAGGGTAGTACTCTTCGGAATGGGACTGGAGTTTTAAGTAGTCTTGTCAGCCTCTCAGTGAGAGCATTGACACATGTTAGGGTCTGGAGATGCAGGGAGAGTCTTTCTGCGAAACCATCCAGACTCGTATTAACAGCTCCTTAAGCAATCAGTGTTGACGAGTTTCACTGACTGCTTTCTATCACTCCCAGTCCATGTCAGAAGCATTGCTACAACACTGTCAAACTTGAGAGGCCGTGTTCCTGTTCTACGGAGTAGATTCTGGTAAGATTGTTTAATTTTTTTATACCTGTAATGATAACGCAAGAAGACAGGGTCACAGTGTGACTCCTTTTATCTGTATAGAATCAAGGGTTAATATCTCCAGAAGGTGATTATTGAACAGGGGGGGGGGGATTTATACATGATTACTTTATTGTGTTTTTTACTGCAACATGTGTGAGATGTGGCTATGGCAATGTGTGAACAGTCAGGTTCTTCCATCATTTTGATTACTGCGCAGCCTGTTTAGTTTGGAGTGCTTTTTTTCGGCTGCAGGGGCAGTACTGCATGTGACCGGGTGTGGTCTCATTCTCTTCCTTTTCCTGACCGCCGGTTGCAGGAGATGAATGCTGTTTCTCTGTGTGCCTGGGTCATAGGAGGTGGTGAGTGCCCCGGCCATTAGGGTATAAAGGTGCCATTCATTTTTTCTATAGTCCATATTAAAGGCGTACGCTATGGAGGACTCTGATGCGTTAAAAGGTACTCCCTGTTTGCCTAAATCTAATCCCTGTGTTTATTGTGAGGAGGCTACGGTATATCTGCCACATGCCTTGATAACATAGTGATATCTAAAAAGAACAAGACGTTTAGTACCACTGAGCCATCCACCTCTGAGGGGTCTCCGTCCCGCGAGGTGTGTTCTCTACAATCATCTCCAATTACACATGCATCTCCCCAGTGCACTACTAATCATCCTGCGTAAAGGGCCCTGTGGCCACCAGATTTTGCTGATCAGTTGCAAACGGTGGTGTCTGCGGCCTTCAGTGCTTTACCTCGCACTGCTAAGCACAAGGTTAAACGTTGCTATCCTTCCCAGAGGTCATCTACTCCTTTGGATGTATCTGAGACTAGATTATCCGCTGATGCAGAGGACTCCGATACTTCTCTGAGTCGGAATCTGCGACCTCTAAACCTCCGGCTGCGGAGGAACCAGACTTTAGGTTTAGGATGGAGCACTTAAGCTTTTTATTAAGAGGTGTTAGCTACTCTAGAGGTTCTGCTACCGAAGTTACCTGAGGAACCTTCTATTCCTAAGCTTGATAAAGTTTACGAGGACAGGGTGGTGCCCCAGACTTTCCAGGTTCCCGTTAAGATGGCGAATATTATAAATAATGAATGGGAGAGACTTGGTTAATCTTTTTCCCCTTCTTTTTCGTTTAAGAAATTGTTCCCGGTTCCCGGTTCCTGATTCTCAGCTAGAATTGTGGGGATCTGTCCCTAAGGTGGATGGAGCTATCTCCAGTTTGTCGTTTAAAGAACCCAAGGATAAGAAATTAGAGACCCTGTTAAGAAAGATATTTCAGCACACGGGGTTCGTATTTCAGCCTGCAGCGGCGGTCACTGCTGTGGCGGGAGCCGCTACCTATTGGTGTTATGAGATGCAGGAAAGAATTAAGGCCCCGAGGGTAGCTAATTTGTTTATCTGTGATGCAAATATGCAGATTATTCGCTTGAATGCCAAGACATCAGGCTTTTCTGTTCTGACCCGGAGGGCCCTGTGGTTGAAGTCGTGGCCTGCTGACATGACGTCCAAATCTAGATTACTTTCCCTTCCATTTAAGGGAAAGGTTCTTTTTGGTCCAGGCCTGGACTCTATCATATCCACAGTCACGGGGGACAAGGGTGCTTTTCTACCACAGTATAAGAAGAATAAACCTAAGGGTCCTAATTTTTGTCATTTTCATTCAGACAAGTCCCAACGACAGCAGCCTGCTGTGAAGCCAGAGCAGTCCAAGAGACAATATTATAATCAATCTAGGAGAGATCACAGAAGAATAAAAACTGATTATCACAGAAGAGTAGAATCCGACTATCGAAGAGAGGATAATAGACCTTATAGAAATTTTAATGAGGAGAGACAATATGAGCGAGGCTGGTACAACAGGGGTAGAGAAAGATTTGATTCAAATAGAAGAGGCGAACAAACACAGCAAAATTGGAGGGTTCCGGTTCATAATAGATTCAATGTATTGAAAACTACAGATCAATCACCCCCTAGGGCTAGTACATCCGCTGATTTTTTAGGATTAGGCCAGAACAGAAATCACGAACCACCAAAAGGGAAAAGACGAAGAGAGGGGGAAGAGGAGGGAGAGGAAAGAGAGATTTGATGATTAATGATGGAGTAAATAATCAAATTGCAGTGGTTAAACCCACAAATATAGCGAGTAATGGTATCTTCAACCTCAGCAATCTAGAACTAACTAGGACACAAGAAAATGTTTTAAAAAAGGGACTATCCTTTGTCCCAACTTCAGTAATGAACAAATTTGAACATTTCATAAATATTAACCAATTTGTAAGAAAATTAACTCTTAAAAAACACTTCATGAAAAACCCAATTATAAACAACAATTCAGTTGAAAAAAGAGAATTTATTCATACGAATTTTAGACCCAAATCACAATTTTTTCCAACACAAGAAAAAGGAAATTATATAGAGTCTTTCGAAAAATTGGTGAAGCAAGAATTAGAGGAAATTGATACTAAACAAACTAAGAATCTGAAATGGAACTTAAGCTTGAAAGAAAAGGCAATCTTAAAAGAACTACAGTCTAGAGATGATATAGTCATAAAGCAGGCGGACAAAGGAGGGGGTCTGGTAATTATGAATAGCACCAATTATAAAACTGAGGCTTATAGATTGTTGAATGATACATCCACGTATAAAAAGCTCTTGAGTGATCCAGGTGATAATTATTACTGTAAATTGAAAGAAATGCTAGACGAAGCAAAATTAGCAAATTTGGTAACTGAACAGGAATATAACTTCCTCTTAGTCAAGAATTTCAGAACCCCCATATTCTACTTCTTGCCAAAGATTCATAAAAATCTCAAAGAACCACCTGGACGCCCGATAATATCGGGTATTGATTCGATTACATCAAATATGTCGCAATATATTGACTTCTTTTTACAAGATTATGTGAAAGAACTCCCCTCCTATATCTCAGACTCGGCCCACTTTCTAAGAGTCTTAAGAGATATAAAATGGGAAAAAAACTTTATACTTGTCACATGTGACGTAAGCTCCCTTTACACGAATATCGAACACAAACTGGGAGTTCAGGCTATTGAACATTTTTTCAAGCAAGACCCGAATATGACAGAGATTCAAAAAGTTTTTTTGGTAAAATGTATTAAATACATTCTGGGAAATAACTATTTCAAATTTGAGAATGGTTATTTTCTACAGGTAAAAGGTACGGCTATGGGCACAAGGTTCGCACCCAGTTATGCGAATCTATTCATGGGGATATTTGAAAGAGAGGTCATTGACCAGTCCCCATGGGGTGCGAACCTTGTGCTCTATAGACGCTACATTGATGACCTGTTTTTCATTTGGAGGGGAGACACGGAGCTGTTAGATTTGTTTATTGATGATTTAAACACCAATAGATTTGGCCTACAATTTACTTATGAGTCTAGTAATCTTAAAATTAACTATTTAGACATAGAGATAGAGATACAAAATGATGAAATGAAAACAAAGACTTTTTTCAAAAAAGTCGACTCCAATAATTACATAGACGCGGCCAGTTGCCATCACAGCAAATGGAAAAATAATATACCAAAAGGCCAGCTAATGAGAATTAGAAGGAATTGCATGGATGTTAAAGATTTCGAGGAACAATCCGAAGTACTAATACAAAGATTTGGGCAGAAAGGTTATGACACCAATAAAATCCAAGATATGGTGAAGGATATAAAAAATACAGATCGAGAAAAACTATTAGTTAAAAGAGAAAAACCCCAAAAAGAAAGGTATAAAGAAACACTCGATATACCAGTAATTACAACATATTCTGCACAACATAAACTATTTCAAAATATAGTCCAAAAACATTGGCATCTTTTATTAAAAGATCCCCTAATAGGGCCGAATCTAGGAAGGAATCCAAGATTCATTTATAGAAAGGCAAAGAACTTGAAATCAATATTAGCCCCCAGTGAGTTTAAAGGAGATACTAAAATGTGTAAGAGAGGCTATAGAACCTTAGAAGGAGAAAGGATTGAAGGCTTCTTCCCCTGCCATCAATGTAAGGCATGTAAGAACAGCACTAAACTTAAACAGGTTAAATCTGAGAAAGATGGAAGGGTTATAAAGATAACCGACATTATAAGATGTACAGATATCAACATCATATACATGCTACAATGTGACTGTAATTTGAGATACTTTGGACAGACAGGACGAAAACTTAAAGACCGTATACGTGAACATCTACTTGCGATTGAGCATGAGAGAGAGGATACGGTCCTGTATAAACATTTTAAAGAGGTTCATAGGGGAAATACAGGAGCCCTCAAGTTTTGGGGAATTAAAAAAGTAACGCTGGATGGAAGGAGAGGGAATCTGACAAAGAAACTATTAAAACAGGAAGCTGAATTTATTTTCAACTTTGGGACATTACACCCTAAAGGTCTAAATAGTGAAATGGATATAAACTCTTTCATTTAATTGAATTATTTTTTGACGAGTATTAATATATTACCTGACTGTACTATAGTTATCAACCACATATAATCCACAGATTAGTTGAGTAACACTTCATTATTTAAGGGTTTATAAGATTTAAATAAAATCTACACTACTAGCCTCCCTCTGATACAAAAGCCACTAGTCCTAGCCAAATAAGCTAAGATTGAGTAAGGAGAGACAATTGCCCATAAAGAACCAGACATCAGTGGTATTAACTAAGCAAGAATAATAAAAAGAATAATTTTCTATCTGGTGAGGATTAGATAAGAGATTAGAGTCCTTTTTGTATAGACTACAAAGACTGAGTAGTTGTAGCTGAATGGTTAAGTATGTGGGCTCTGAAGCTTAAGATCCTGAGTTCGAATCTGGTCAGAGTTTTGACTAAAATATATAGTTATAAATTATAAAATATTAAAAACTTTATTCTAAAATTAAAAATATTTTAGTCTAATTAATATTTTATTCTAATCTATGAGTTTCTAACCTATGAACTATTTGAGATATTACACCTTCCATAGAGAGCAAGGAGAAATAATTGTTTAAAACTAACCGAAATAAAACCATTTATTAACAAGTCTGTTATACCAACTATTCAATTAGCATAGTGGTTAAGGCGTCTATCTGAGACAGTATAGAACCAGGAGTTCGAATCCAGTTAAATTTAACTTTAAAAATTTTGTTTCATTAAGTGAGGATTAGATGAGAGATGTGATTCCCCTATACCAAACCAAAATACATTAATCATGTATAGCTAAATGGTTAAGGTCTTGGACTTCAAAGCACTAGGTTCCAGGTTTGATTATGGTCACTTTTTTTCAATAATTTTTTTAATGAATTTTATAAAACGTTAATTAACTTTAAACCCTCTATAAATTTTTACTGCTAAATAAGGTCAAATCTAGATTTGGATATCTTATAAAGTGAATTGCTAGGCGAAAAACGCTTGATTTTACAGTATAACCAATGATGTTTTTTAACAATGCTTTGAAACATTCTGTGAAATATATTTTTTAATGAATGTGTAATGAAGTTTCGTGACCATTGAACAGGAGAATGACAAGAGATGGACTTCTTATATAAAAAAAAAAAAAAAAAAGAATAGGAAAAAGAAACCACTAAACACCAAGAAAGGGTTAATAAAAGAAAAGAGTATAAAAAAGGCAACACAGCTGGTGGAGGTTATCTTGACAAAGGCTCCCTGGAGAGCTGAAACGCGTAGAAACCACACCAGGACCCAGTTCATTTGGAAAAGACACAGATACTGTGAGGCTCCCAGGACCGTCAAGCCAGCACAAGGGGAAACATTGCAACACAACGCTGAGCAGACGGTAGGAGTGAAGACCAAAAAACTGTAAGTGTGCACACTTAGAAGAAAAATAAACAGCGATACAACTTTATTTTTAAGAAAACACTGCTTGCCGTAGCTTGCCACCGCCCATACCGGAACTCCGGGTAGGAGAGGATTGTAGGAGGGCTTGCTGAAGCGGCAGACTGAAAGAGAACTGAGAACAGCTGTCTAAATAACCGCTAAATTCAAAACCTGCATTTGACACTGAATTTTTTGCCTGCTTGATTGATAGAAACTCGATGCTGACTTGATTGAAAGAAACTTTCTGCTTGCTTGATTGATAGAGACTAGATGTCTGCAGTCTGACCTCAGCATTGAATACATCAGACTTTAACACATCAGACTCTAGTATTTCTTACTTTGTAAAAAGCAAAATACACATTTTAGGAATTGGATACCCAGACCACTAAGTCTTAAAGTCTGAGTTCCCAACCCTGACTTGGCCAACGGTATTTGTAAAGACATGAACAGAGTGTGATGCTATTATCATTGCCTAATTTTTTATTCTCTTATAACTTAATTTTAAGGATTGTTTTATTGATTTGGCTAAATTGTACTTTTCAGTGAACTTTTCAGTGAAGTTTTAGAGTAGACACCGGTGTCTTCAGATAGTGACTGATTGAATTTTTATAGATAGTGACTGAACTTTTATTTTCCATTGATTTCGATTATTATCCAATGTATTAATAAATTGTATTTTATTTCTTAAAAACTAACAGCTGCAGCAATTTGCTTTATTTACATATCTACATCATAGTATACTGTTTTTTCTTAATATTCAGAGAGCCTTGATTGGCGCCACTTCCAAACACTTTGTATTTTTTAGATCTTGGAAACCTTCTCAGTCTTTGAATAAAGCCAAGCAGAGCAAGAAGCCCGCCTAGACAAAATCGGCATGAAGGGGCAGCCCCCAATCCATCTCTGGATCTCGTAGGGGGCAGACTATCTCTTTTCAGGGAGGCTTGGATGAGAGACATGCCGGATCCTTGGGTTCTAGAGGTTATTGCCCAGGGTTACAGGATAAGTATCAAAACTCACCCTCCCAGGTGCTGATTCCTTTTGTCAAATCTATCGTCAAGACCAGAGAAACAAGATGCCTTTCTAGAGTACATGAGGGATCTCTCCTCTCTAGGAGTAATTGTACCTGTACCTCTTGCAGAAAGAGGTCTAGGGTACTTTTCAAACATTTTTGTGGTCCCAAAGAAGGAGGGCACGTTTCGCCCGAATCTAGACCTAAAGTGCATAAACAAGTTTCTGTCAGTCTCATCGTTCAAGATGGAGACGATAAGGTTTATGCTGCCCTTAGTTCAAGAGGATCAGTTCATGACTACTATAGACTTGAAGGATGCTTACCTTCATGTGCCAATTCACAAGGATCACTTCAAGTTCCTAAGATTTGCTTTTCTGGGCCAGCACTTCCAGTTTGTAAGTGCACAAAAGGGTCCCAACACAGGCAGATATAGTTAAAAGTTCCAGGCTTTAATCCAACACATGTTAAAAACATATATAAAGTAAAGTACAGCCAGGTACTGCATAACAATGACTGACAATGACTGTCATATAAAAACATCCATTTCAAGAAGGGAAAGCTGAGCTCCTCACACAGCAGACATGTTTCGTGCTTGCAAAGCACTTGTTCACTGCCTGTGGGAGCTACAGCTACCTTCATCTTAAATAGGCTACAGCTGTTACAAAATTTAAATATACAAATACATACAGTTGTGCTCATAAGTTTACATACCCTGGCAGAATTTATGATTTCTTGGCCATTTTCCAGAGAATATGAATGATAACACAAAAACTTTTCTTTCACTCATGGTTCGTGTTTGGCTGAAGCCATTTATTATCAATCTACTGTGTTTACTCTTTTTAAATCATAATGACAACAGAAACTACCCAAATGACCCTGAACAAAAGTTTACATACCCTGGTGATTTTGGCCTGATAACATGCACACAAGTTGACACAAAATGGTTTGAATGGCTATTAAAGGTAACCATCCTCACCTGTGATCTGTTTGCTTGTAATTAGTGTGTGTGTATAAAAGGTCAATGAGTTTCGGAGGCGGAGCGAGCGGTCTGTCAAGATGGCCGCCAAACACTAAAGCTCTCAAGACAAGCCGGGAGCTACCAAAATTATCTTTAGCTATTCAGCCGTCTGAACTAAGCAGGATCATATTGATACCCTCCAAGAGACTTTTGCTTCCATATCGGCAGAGATACGGGACACGCCGAGAGGCGGAGGCCTCACAGTCAGTGACGCAGCGGGCCGACGACGGCCGTGTATACAGAGGTTCAGGCCTATAACCGATCGCCACCGGGCTGATATGGCTCACCACTCACCACACATACAGCACTACCGCGGACCGCAGCGGCATTAGGAGAGGACTCCCTGAATGTGACAGAGACAGCTGCGACTCCGGTATGATCGACCCCCCCGCTCTGGTGTACGGAGGATATCTGACTAACACCCGCTCTTGATACCGGTAAGCACATAGTGCAATGGGCAGCAATCACCAGATGGGGACAAATCTATTACCCTAATGAACAGTATGAAAGCAATATTATACCATAATAACCGGGGATTGTGAACTGTGGCGGGCCTAGATGACACACACCTGAAATCACATTATAGAACAGTGGGGGCCCTCTGCATAAAAGGACAGCATTTAACTACATAGAGAGACTGTAACATGCCTGCAGGACATAAAAGCACTTGCTAATTAAGAAAGCCTTAACGACAGCAACCCTGCATTGTCATCTTTTACAAGGTTATAACGTTATTCAGCAAAATAAGGGCCACTTTATGACTTTATATCAGGAGCCCACGAGACCTGCAAATGGCGCAGAGCATTGCACACAATATCTTCAGTTGTTTGAAAATCGGCAAATGATGCCTCATATTACTGCTTAAGAGCTATATGATCTCTAAAAAGGTATCAATCCCTTACTACATGTGTATTATTGAATATGCTTGAAAGGAATGCTTGTGGATCAGACAAGAGCCAAATAGTTTTCCAAACTGCTTTCTAAGCCCTGAGCTTATCATTAACCACTCAGCTCTTATATCACTATTACAAATCTATTTTCTGAACCTCGGAAGGTCCCAATGGACATTTTTATTAAAACACCCAGATCAGAAAAGAAAGAGTTCCACATAACCCGATCCTAAAACAATACTACAACAAATACTGACTTGTTGAAAGAACATAGTTTCATCGAGCTTATAGGCCCTGCCTCAGTCCCCTCCCATTTCCTGCTGTCTTCCATGTCAGTGGGTCATATCCACTCTCCCTTTTCCGAGATCGCTCTAGAAGAGTAAAACCCCTGGGGAGTGAGGCCTCCTTATCTACCGCAAGTTGGTCTTTTCTTTCTCAAAAAACCGCCAAACTAATATCAATATCTGGGAAAATGTCGCAACGGAGACAAGTAAAGTCGGATAAACCGCAGAAAACCCCTCAAAGACCACAAGAAGCTGTTAGTACCTTTTTTAAGCAAGTGGATAAAAATAAACACAAAAACAACACGGCCCCCCTGCTCTCAACTGCACCTGATGATAATGAGGGCTGCTCTGACAGCTCCAGCAGCTCTTCACCTCAAACACCTGAAACTGCAGCTGACCCACCCATTACCTATAAGACCATCAAAGCCCTAATAGACCAAGTTAAAGTTTGCATAAAGGAGGAATGTGCAGACTTGAAAAAAGACATCTTCGATTTGGGCCGCAGAGTCGACTCACTTGAGGAGCATGAATTTGTCTTTTCTCAGAAGATAGCTGATTTGACTTCCAAAGTCTCACACCATCACCAAAATTTCGTAGACATGGAAGACAAAATAGACGACCTCGAAAACCGCACTAGGCGCAATAATTTGCGCTTTCGGGGCATTCCTGAAACAGTCCAAAATAATGAGATACGAGAATATCTACAAGGTCTTTTTTCTGAAATAGCCGAGAAAGGAAATATGGAGCTGACGAATGTTACTCTGGAAAGAGCGCACAGAGCTCTGCGCCCTAAACCCGATGAGGACTCTCCACCCAGAGACATTATTGTCAAATTCCAAAATTATCAACATCGGGAAGATATCTACAATATGTCCCGAAAACAACAATCAGTGTCATACCAAGGGCACCGTATACAGATCTATCAAGACCTGTCCATAAGGACACTGCAAAAAAGAAGAGATTTTTCGTTTCTGACACTCCACCTTAGGCAACTAAGGATCCCTTATAGATGGGGATTTCCTACCTCAGTGATCTCCATGAAAAATGGGAAGAAATTTGAATGCCGATATCTGTCTGACGTTGAAAAATTTTGCCACATGCTGGCAATTCCGGTTCCAACCGGAGACATGGATGTGCCTCTGCAAAATTCAACGCTAGGAAGACCAGCCTATAAGTCACAGAGAACACCCAGAGTGACAAATCCATCAAGCCAACTTAAAAGGAAGCAGAATAGCCCTGTGGAATCTGACTTAATACAACCAGGCTGACCTCACAAGGATCTCATACCCCATACTCTACTATGGGCCTAGCCCGTCACATCTGGTTAAATTGGACATAACCTACCAAGGACAGATCTCCAGAGATTGACCCCCACTAGATACTCACAATAGGGGGCTAGAACTTTATGTAATGCCTTAACTACAGAACTATGTGGCAAGTATACCTCCTGTTAGTGCCCTCCGGCACTGTTGACAAGATGACTGTATGTATATCTAAACTGTTTAAGGTTGATGTTTCTTATCCTTTTTTTGTCTTAGGCTTATACCAATTGCAGTTTCCCTTGCCTATCACACTTTAACAAAATATATAGGTAAAGAAAGCTCCCATAGGACCACTTGCCTAATTTTAGAGGTCAATGAGCTAACTACCCACAGTTCTTGTTTATTTTATACTATTACCACTAGATGGATAAGGGCTATTAAGCTAGTATAATAGCTAGACAAAGAACCCGATAGTTTGAATTACCGTTGTTACACACTCAGCATTAGTATGAGAATACACACTCTTGAAATGTTTAATCAAGGCATAGGAAACTACCTCCTAATTAGAAAGGTCTTCGATAATTGTATGACATGTACCTAAGTTATAACTAACCTTTAATTTTAATTAATTGTTATTGTTATGTATTTGTTGAGCTGAATATAAGATGCGCAATGTGAGTAGCCACCAGGCTTGTTAACCAGCCTCACCTGTTGAAAGTTTTTCAAGTTTATATATTCTTTTACTAAATACAATCATATATATACTATTATCTGTGAAGCCGACAGACACTATATACCATTGAGTTTTGTCCTCTACTTATAACCTACTTAGACATTACTTTCCCCTCCAAGTTCCCTCCTTCTTCCCTCCTTTTCCCCTCATCCTCCTCACATCTGCTATAAGTAAACACTGAGCATAAACTCCTATATTCATCCACCTCGCCTATAGATCCCACACAGTAAGAATGAACACTGTGACTATAGCAAGCCAAAATGTAAAAGGATTCCTATCTGCTGAAAAACGCTCTATAGCATACTTTGACTTTTATAAGAAGGGCATTGAAGTAGCCATGTTACAAGAAACACACTTTAAGAGACGAAATGAACCCCGCTTAGCTACACGCTACTTTGACAAACAATTCTTCAGCTCAGGGTTAAGTAGGAAAAATGGAGTATGCATATCAATCAAGCGCAATGTTCCCTTTGAATTAAAGCAAAAACACTCAGACAAAGATGGGAGACTGTTAATTTTAGTAGGTCTGTGCTACGGCGCCTTAATCACCTTGGTCAATGTCTATGCCCCAAATAGACCCACACCCAGGTTCTATAAATCGGTCATAAATACCATTCTAGATGTTTCAAAAGGTCCCATCATCTTAGGAGGTGACCTCAACTTCACTATGCACCCTTCTCTAGATAACTCTACAGGGAAGTCATATCTCGGTAACAAAATTCTAAAAGCCAATTATGCGGCCTTATGCTCAATTTCCCTGTTCGATACCTGGAGAATAGTGCACCCCACACAAAGAGACTACACATTCTTTTCCCACCCACAACATTCTTACTCTAGATTGGACTACATTCTATGTAGCCAGACACTTTTAACTAACCTGGTACAGTCTAGAATATCACATACCCCATGGTCTGACCATAGCATGGTTCTATCTACTTTCCAGTGGTCTACTAAACCGATAAACACTTTTAACTGGAGACTAGATGAAACCATCCTGACGAATCAGGAAACGCTGGAAAAACTAACAGAAGCGACTGACGAATTTTTTCTTAATAATAAACCTGCAGACACATCTGCAAGAAACAACTGGGAAACGTACAAATGTTATATTAGGGGTTTCCTAATAAAACATACAGCTAAAATACGCAAGATGATGAAGGCCCAAGTAACATCTTTGACTGACACTTTAACCACAGCCGACAGGTTACATAAAACTGATCCGACCTCAACTCAAAAACTAGCAGATCTCGTCTCAGCCAGAGAAAGCCTAAATAAATTTTTAACTCAACAAGCCCACCTTAGGGCCTTAACTACTAAAGCCAAATTCTTTGCAGAAAGCAATAAAGCCGGGAGGCTTCTGGCGAGATCACTTAAAAAGCAAAAATATAATTCATTCATTAGATCTATTTCACACCCCTCTGGCAGGATGGTGAACAAACATGAAGAAATTGCCGAAACATTCGTATCCTACTACACTAAACTTTATAACATTAACCCCAACATAACCCAAGACACTAGCAATAGTATAACAAGCTATCTTGCCACTTTAGAGACCCCTAGCATAACAGAGGATGATAGTCATGCCCTAGACGCCCCTATTACCACCCAAGAAATTCTCAATGCCATCAATGCACTCCCTAATGGAAAATCCCCTGGACCGGATGGGTTAACGGCTAAATTTTACCAACTATTCCGATCACAAATGTGCCCACCCCTGCATGCACTATTCACATCTATAGACAAAGGAGAAGCTTTTTCTAACTCTCTACTAGAAGCTACAATGACTGTAATCCCAAAGGCGGACAAGGTGGGCACCCTGGCGGGTAATTATAGACCCATATCTCTTTTAAATATAGATATAAAGATTTATGCTAAAATTTTGGCTAATCGCCTTAATATGATCCTACCAAAAATTATACATCCAGATCAAGTGGGATTTGTCAAGGGTAGAGAGGCTAAAGATAATACAATCCGAGTCCTGCATTCCTTACAAGCTTCGCATGATAACAAAACCCCCTTGGCGCTCTTATCAACTGACGCTGAAAAAGCCTTCAACAGAGTCAGCTGGCAATTCATGTGGGGGGGCCCTGTCGAAGTTTGGCTTCTCTAAAACCTTTATCGATAGAATACAAGCGTTATACTCTACCCCACAAGCCAGAGTTCGAGTAAACGGAACTATATCCCACTCCTTTCCAATTACCAATGGAACCCGCCAATTGTGCCCACTGTCCCCACTATTGTTTGCTTTAACCATAGAGATCTTGGCTATTAAGATCAGAGATAACAAAGATATATTAGGCCTACCATTTAACCAAATTAATCAGAAATGTTTGCTATTTGCAGATGATGTGATTTTTACCTTACGATCCCCTTCTACCACTTTACCCGCCTTGTTACAAACCCTAAAAGAATATGGGCAGGTCTCTAACTTCTCCATTAATATGGGGAAGTCGGGAATCATGCTATTAAACTCCCCTAAAAGTGATATAGACTTTATAACCCAGCAAACATCGTTCCAAATTGTTGATAAACTTAAATACCTAGGCCTACTGATCCCACACAAACACCAAGATTTATTTAGTATTAATTATCTAGGCCTCCAAAAATCAGTGAGCGCCCTACTGGAGGGATGGCACAGACAGGGTCACCTATCGTGGATGGGTAGAATTAACACTGTGAAAATGATGATAATACCAAAATACTTATTTCTATTCCAGACGCTGCCGATGGCCCTGCCGGTCTCATTCCTAAAAACCCAACAAAATATGATCAACTCATTCATATGGTCCTACAAAAAACCCAGAGTTGCCCAACAGACACTATATATGCATAAAGAAGATGGTGGGCTCAACGTCCCAAATCTCCTAAACTACTATAGGGCTGTCCACTTATCCCGAGTGATCTCGTGGTCCCATTCCGCTGACTCTGCCCTATGGGTACAAATTGAAAGCTCTCTCCTGGAGACAAGATCCATGAGAGACGTGGCGTGGCTGCCCAAATCTCAAAGACCTCAGCTAGCATACCGGAATAACTATGTTAGAGCCACCTTAGAGGTGTGGGACCACGTGATAACACACTTTGTAGACATATCCACTCCTGTTTCCCCCCTCTCCCCACTATTGAATAATCAGATTTTCTTACAGAATTCCTTTTTCTCCCATGTGAACAAAGAGGAACACTTACACAACCTACCTATTTACCTACTAGTGGAATCAGGGAGGATTAAGGATAGATCAAAACTACAAGAGGAACTAGGGCCACCTTTTCATAGCTGGTACTCATACCTTCAAATAAGACATGCGCTTTCAGAGAACGCATTTAAAGCTAATATATTTAGATCACTGACTACTTTTGAGAAGCTATGTATAAACCCCGAGTGCAAAAAAGCTCATTTATCGCTAACTTATAAATTGCTAAGACGCATTTCCCCGGATCAACACCCCTCTTTCATTATGAAATGGGAATCAGAGATGATAGATAACTTCACTGAAGAAGAGTGGAGAAATAGCTTCAGAATGACACACTCTGTCTCAACCTCCCTGTTCATATCTGAACTGAATTATAAAATACTCACCCGGTGGTACTTAACACCCCAGCGCCTTAGATATATTTACCCCACGGCTTCACCAACCTGTTGGAGACGCTGTGGAGAATTGGGGACAATGACCCACATTTGGTGGGGGTGTCCCCTCTTATCAGAATTCTGGCGAAATATAGAGAGGTGTACTAATAAAATTTTAGGCTTGGAAATCACCTTGAACTCTAGAATTGTATTGCTTAACATGATCCCACCAATACACTGTATATATCGCACGACACTCCTTAAATTGATGCTAGCCTGTGCAAAGAGACTGATACCCAGACAGTGGAAGACGCAAAACATTCCAACACACACACAATGGGTAGCAGAAGTAGGACACGTACTGAAACTAGAAAAGCAACATTATTATTATGTGGGAAAACGAGACCCTTTCAATGATATGTTCTTTATTTGGGAACAAGGCCTCTATAAACTAAAAGAAGACAGAGAAATCTAAAGCATAGAATAGAGACCATCTAGAATTCTACCTTCATTTCTGAACTCTACATACCCCTCTAGCACCCTACCTTTTCCTCCCCCCTGATCCTTTCCTCCCTCCCCCTCCCTACCCCACCGCCCAGTGTAAAGGGGACACTATTATAGGACAGCTTACCAACAACCAAAGATTGATTGTATTCTCTTTTAAATGTATGTTTTTCATACTATTTTATTTTCAGGATATATCACAGCCTTCTATAAATATACCACTGATCACTAATTTTCTGAAATTGTAATTATACAATGTTTCAAATGTTGAATGTAAATTTACCTTTTTTTTTCTCATATGTATTGTGTTGAAACAAAAAATCAATAAAAACTATTGAATCAAAAAAAAAGGTCAATGAGTTTCTGGACTCCTGACAGACCCTTGCATCTTTCATCCAGTGCTGCACTGACGATTCTGGATTCTGAGTCATGGGGAAAGCAAAAGAATTGTCAAAGGATCTGCAGGAAAAGGTAGTTGAACTGTATAAAACAGGAAAGGAATATAAAAAGATATCCAAGGAATGTACCTTTAAATTTTGTAACAGCAGTAGTCTATTGAAGCTGAAGGTAGCTGTAGCTCCCACAGGCAGTGAACAAGTGCTTTGCAAGCACGAAACGTCTGCTGTGTGAGGAGCTCAGTTTTCCCTTCTTGAAATGGATGTTTTTATATGACAGTCATTGTCAGTAATTGCTATGCAGTAGCTGGCTGTACTTTACTTTATATATGTTTTTAACATGTGTTGGATTAAAGCCTGGAACTTTTAACTATATCTGCCTGTGTTAGGACCCTTTTGTGCACTTGGATCTCTTATTTTGTCATTGAAGACGAATACGCCGCTTTCTCCTACACAGGATCACGTGATGCACACGTCATCCCCACACTCCCATGTGCCGTAACCGGATACACAGACATGCTGAGGGTAAGAAAGAGCGCACCACTAACTTCCTTGTTTACTTCCAGTTTGTAGCTCTCCCTTTTGGTCTGGCTACTGCTCCAAGAGTCTTTACGAAGGTTCTGGGAGCTTTGCTCGCGGAGGTATTGCAGTAGCACCTTATCTGGATGACATCCTGGTCCAGGCTCCGTCCTGCCGGCTCGCAGAGGACCATTCCAGAGCTCTTCTGATTCTTCTTCAATCTCATGGTTGGAAGATAAACTCAGGAAAGAGTTCTCTGGTTCCCAGTACCAGAGTGGAGTTCCTGGGCATGATAATATACTCCATATCCATGAAGATATTCCTGACAGACCAGAGACATTGCAAAATTGCCTCCAGCTGTCTTGCCCTTCAGACCTCCTCAAGGCCATCTGTGGCCCGGTGTATGGAGGTGATTGGGCTCATGGTATCCAGTATAGATGTCATTGCATTTGCCAGGTTCCATCTACAACCTCTTCAGTTTTGCATGCTGAGGCAATGGAACGGTGATCACTCAGATCTATCTCAACAGATCTCTCTGGACAACCGCTTGAGGGAATCCCTCTCTTGGTGGCTCCGTCCAGATCAGCTGTCCAAGGGGACATTCTTCCTGAGACCATCCTGGGAGATTGTGACTACGGAAGCAAGCTTCTCAGGATGGGGAGCTGTTTGGGGTGCCAGGAAGGCACAGGGCAGGTGGAATCGGGAGAAGTCACTACTTCTGATCAACATCCTGGAACTTCGAATGATCTTCAACGCTCTGAGGGCTTGGCCCCTCCTGGGTTTGTCCCAGTTCATCAGATTCCAGTCGGACAACATTACCTCGTGGCTTACATCAACCATCATCGGGAAACTAGAAGCTCCCTAGCCATGAGGGAAGTATCTCGAATTCTGGATTGGGCGGAGATCCACAACTGCTCACTGTCAGCGATCCACATCCCGGGTGTGGACAACTGGGAAGCGGATTTTATCAGCAGACAATCATTTTATCCGGGGGGAATCCTCTTCACCCCCAAAGTGTTTGTGGAGATTTGAAACAGGTGAGGGACTCCGGAGATAGATCTCATGGCGTCCAGACTCAACTTCAAGCTACCCAGATATGGTTCGCAGTCCAGGGATCCCCAGGCAGAACTGATAGATGCCTTAGCAGTGCCTTGGGGATTAAACCTAGTCTACATAGTTCCACCGTTACCACTTCTACCTTGAGTAGTTGCTCGCATCAAGCAGGAGCAAGCATCAACTATTCAGATTTCTCTGTCCTCGCCGCAGAGGATGTGGTTTGCAGATCTGGTGGGGATGTCATTGTCTCTTCCATGGAGGTAGCCTTGTCACAGGGATCTGCTGGTACAAGGCCCCTTTGTGCATCAAAATCTAGATTCTCTGAGGCTGACTGCGTGGATATTGAACGCTTAGTCTTAGCCAGAAGAGGGTTTTCTGAGAGTGTGATTGATACTCTCATTCAAGTCAGGAAGCTGGTCACTCGACGCATCTATCATAAGGTGTGGGGGGCCTACTTATTCTGGTGTGAGGCTCATGGGTATCCTTGGCATAAGGTCACAGTATCCTTTCCTTCCTCCAGGACTGTTTGGAGAAGGGACTTGCCGCCAGTTTCTTAAAGGGACAGATTTTGGCTCTATCTGTGTTGTTGCACAAGAAGCTCACTGAGCTTCCTGATAGTCTTTTGTTCAGGCTCTATCCAGGATCAGGCCTGTATTTAGACATTCTGCTCCTCCTTGGAGTTTGAATCTGGTTCTTAGGGTTTTGCAGAGGGCTCCAAATGAGCCTATGCATTCTCTTCACATTAAGATACTGTCTTAGAAGGTTCTTTTTCCACTGGCTATTGCTTCGGTACGCAGAGTCTCTGAGTTAGCAGCCTTGCAATGTGAGCCTCCTTACCTGGTGTTTCGTGCCGATAAGGCTGTCCTTCGCACTGGGTTGGGATTTCTCCCTAAGGTTGTGTCTGATCACAACATCAATCAGGAGATTGTAGTTACTTCCTTGCGTCCTAACCCTACTTATAAGGAACGTTCAGGCTATGAAGGATTTCAGACAGACTTCAGCATTGTTTGTTGTCTATTCGGGGAAGCGCAAAGAGCAGAAGGCTTCTACCTCTTCCCTATCTTTCTGGCTGAGGAGTATGATTTGCTTGGCTTTCGAGACAGTGGGTCATAAGCCTACTCAGAGGATTACGGCTCACTCAACTAGAGCTGTTGCTTCTTCTTGGGCCGCTTTTGGGAGAAAGGTTTTACAGGCTGTGGTGTCCTCAGACTAGGGTCCGCCTATTCTTTACCCTCTTGTTTTAATTCAGTGTCCTGTAGAGCTTGGGTATTTGTTTCCCACAAGTAATGAATGAATCCGTGGACTCTCCTCGTATTAAAATGGAAAACATAAATTATGCTTACCTGATCATTTAATTTCCATCTGTACGAGGAGAGTCCACGGTTCCCGACCAGTTCTCGGTTGGGCGGACCTAAATTTCTTTTGTTTTTCTTCTGGCACCATTTATACCCTGATATTTCTCCTACTGTTCTTGTTCCCTCGGCAGAATGACTGAAGGATGAGGGCAGTGGAGGAGGTATTTAAGTCTTTGGCTGGGGTGTTTACCTCCTCCTGGTGGCCAGGTTCTGTATTTCGCACAAGTAATGAATTAAGCCGTGGACTCTCCTCGTACAGATGGAAATGAAATTATCAGGTAAGCATAATTTATGTTTTTTCAGTTCTTAAATGACCAGTCAACACAGTAGATTTGCATAATCAACAAATGCAAGATAACAAGACAATGCAGCAGCACTTAGTCTGAACTTGAAATGAGTAGTAGATTTTTTTCTGACAATTTTAAGTTATGTCACTCCCCCTGTACCATGTGACAGGCATCAGCCAATCACAAATGCATACATGCTTATTCTGTGAATTCTTGCACATGCTCAGTAGGACTCAAAAAGTTTAAATTTAAAAAGACTGTGCACATTTTGTTAATGGAAGTAAATTGGAAAGTTGTTTAAAACTGCATGTTCTATCTGAATAATGAAAGTTTAATTTTGACTTGAGTGTCCCTTTTTAACTGAAATTGATTCATTACAATGTTATAATACCATGTACCCCATGCTTAATAATACATAATGATTTACCTATTTTTGATATAAGGAAGACGTTTTTAAGTGAAGTAGTACCATTGGCTCCACATTGCACTGTGTGCACATGTGCAGCAATTCTCCTTCAGATACCTGCAGTGTAACCTAGGTTCCAAAATGGCAGCACCCATGATTAGACGGAGGTGCAGGAAATGTATGTAGTGGTTTTTTTTTAATAATCTTTACATACAGGCAATGCCAGTATAATAATAAGGTTCCAATATCAGAATAATAAAATGCACTCTCACAAGAGTTTAAGATAGCAGACTCTGATTTTCATTACTTGCTAAAGATAAGGCATAATTCTTCAACAGTGCTTTTTAATATACCTGTAAAGAAAATGATTAAAGGGACAGTCAAGTCAGAAAAAAATGTTCATGATTTAGGGCATGTAATTTTAAACAAATTTCTAATTTACGTTTATCACCAATTTTGATTTGTTTTCTTGGTATTCTTAGTTGAAAGCTAAACCTGGGAGGTTCATATGCTAATTTCTTAGACATTGTAGGCCACCTCTAATCTGAAAGCATGTTGACAATTTTTCACCACTAGAGGGCGTTAGTTCATGTGTTTCATATAGATAACATTAAGCTCACGCATGTGAAGCTCCTAGTAAAGAGCACTGATTGGCTAAAATGCAAGTCTGTCAAAAGTAAAAAAAAGTCTGAAATATGAGGGCAGTTTGCAGAGGCTAAGATACAAGGTATTTACAGAGGTAAAACGTGTATTATTATAACTGTGTTGGTTATGCAAAACTAGGGAATGGATAATAAAGGGATTATCTAGCTTTTTAAACAACAACAATTCTGGTGTTGACTGTCCCTTTAACAAAAAACAATAAACAATGTGCCAGTGTCTCCCCAGGGGTCCCCCATAGCCTAACTTCAAAAAAGATTTAGCTGTAGTTTATCTATTCATACTAAGAAGAAAAGGTCTATCACACTTTCAGTATTTATAAATAGGGTTATAACTTATTTCTGAGTCTCTTGTGGGAGAAAGAGAATGAATGACTCCCTTTTTTGTATAAAAGTCTTAGGTCTCTTAAGTGGGTCTTGCAACATACTCTAATTTAGTTTTCTGAGGGAAGATGTCTGTCAAGATACCCAATATTTAAATATCTGTTTTTTAGCTAAAAGGATTTTGGTAGTTAAATGCTTAGGGAAGTCAAAAACAGTATTTGATTGTCATCTATCTGAACCCGGGCACAGACTACAATCTGTAACCAACAACCTAGCATAGCCCAAAATCTCCTAATACAAGAACAGTTGGTGAGGCTACATTTCATGCAGATATTATTCGTCTCTGGATTCCATTTTTGTAAAATTCTAGGGGTAATATAAGCTCTATGAAGTAGTTTAATCTGTGATTCCCTAAAGTCCATGGACAAAGTAACCTCTCTGACCCTTTGTATACTGTCTGAGATAATTTTAGAGGAAAAATTATAATTTTAATGGTCATGACCAAATCTCAGCTACTCTCTCCATATTATTTTTCTCATATGTCTCCAATAAAGTTTTATACATTAAACAAATGGAATGATTTCCACTTTTGAATAGCAAAACCCAGACATCAATATGTTCATGAGCCTCTGTTGGTTGTAACTGAAATAATTTTCTCATGAAGTGTCTAATTTGTAAGCATGCAAAGTGATGTGTGGATTGTAGGAGATACTTTACTTTGATGTCTAGAAATAATCTCTCCCCCCCACCCCCACCCTGGTTGTCTATTAGTAGCTGATGTAATTGACTAAAGTCCCTCTCCCTCCAAACTGTGAATAGTCTAGTTATAAATCTTGCTGGGAAGCCCGGGTTTCCCTGTAACGGCAAAAACATAGTAATTGTGTTATTCACCTGCAGGCACCAACAAATGTTTTTCCATGCCCTCAAGAGTTTGCTCAATGGTGGTAGGCCCTCTACTACTTTGATTGCTTGGCTTATTGAAATAGGAACATAGGGGAACTAACTCTTTTTCTAACTCTAAAATGAAGCAATGGCCTTTCTCACATAAAAAGCTAGGTCAAGGCCTCCCTGATCCAAAGAACAAAACAGCTTCATCCTTCTAAGTCTGTTTCTTTTGTTTCCATATAAATTAGTTTTTGATCTGTTAACCCTAGTAACGTCTACCTTTCTTAATATGAATAGAAGCATTTGTAACGTATAGAGTAGTTTGGGGAATACTATCATCTTAACAATGTTTACTCTTCCCGAATGTGAAAGGGAGAGGTTGGTTGAATTTTTAAGCTGTTGCTAAACAGAGTTAAAAAGTGGGACAAAATTAATCTTATTCCAATTATTGGGATTTTTAGAGAGATGTATGCCTAGGTACTTAATGGTTGGTTCCATCACTTTAAATTGGAATTGAGGGAATTGTTCCCCTTTTTCAGGGTTTAGCCACAGGATTTCCGACTTATTGTATTTGATTTTATATCCTGAAATTTTATCAAAGTCCTCAATTAAAGCCATAATCTTAGGGATGTTAGTTTTAGGAGTGGGAACAATTAGTTCCATATTATCCGTGTATAAAGATAAATTGTGCGATTGTAAACCTATCTGAAGGCCCTCTCTCTCATTTCTAATTTGAATCGCTAGCAGCTCTAAGGCCAGGTCAAACACGAGGGGAGACAGAGGACACCCCGGTCTATTTCCCCCTTTGTAGCATAAATCTGGATGATACTGAGCCACAGATTATTATTATATTCTGTGGGTTGGAGTGAAGGGTCTTTATTAAATTCAGAAAATTTCCTTGGATACCGAAATGGTCTAGGGTAGAAAATAAGTGGTCCCACAAGACCTTTTTAAAAGCCTACTCCGCGTCAACTGCCACTAGGCATGCTTGTGTCAAACCGACTGTGGATCTGGCATGTCTACATTTTCAAAAGTAGAACAAAATCACTTGTAGTTTACGGACATTTGAGACTGACAAATGACCTTTGACTAAACCAGTTTGATCCTGATAGATCAGCTTAAGTTAATGTTGTGAGAGACGATTTGCCAATTTTTTTGTTAATATTTTATGATCATTATTTAGTAACGAAATTGGTCTATAGGACTCTTAGGTTTTGCGATTAAGGTAATGTTAGATTCCGCAAATCTGTCGTTTGCAAATTGCCTGTAAGTAGGCCTTTGAATAAATTGGTCATCTTGGAATATTACTTGTTTTAAGATTTTATAAAATTTACCAGGTAAGCTGTCAGGGCTCAGTGTTTTTCCCAGAGGGATTTCTCTAATTGTTTTTTCAATTTCATCATGGGAAATTGGTTTGTTAAGCGTATTTAAATAAATCTGGCTAATTTTTTTAGGTATCTGTATTTGACCAAAATTGGTATTATCTGTTGTCTTAGCTCTGTATAAATATTGGTAGTAGTTTACAAAGGTTGTCTGGATATCTGAGTCTAACGTCAAGAGGGTGTTCTCTACAGAAATAGCAGAGATCACATAGCTGGTCTGGAAACCCTTTGTGAGGGTAGCAAAAATATCTGCCGGTTCTCTTATCTAATCAGTTGAAGACAGCCCTGGATTTATTAATTGTAGCAGAGTCAGGGCCCCTGACTTAACTATTGATCAGGCCCCCCCCCCCCCTTTGACATGTGCAATTTTTGACCAAGTGACTAAAACGTATATGCACTTTATTCTTAAGTGTCTATTTAAACTTGGAAATGTTGTAAAGGTAGTAACATACAAACACACTCATATACTGAAACACACACACACACATACTCACACATAATGATTCACATATAGACACTCTAGCAGACACACTCAAACACAGACACCCAAACAGACACTCAGCATTTGTTTACATTGACCTGACAAGTAATGAGGTAGACTACATTTTTGTAAAAAAAGGAGATTTAGAAAACAAAATATGGAGTTCTGATTATCTTTTTGCAAAGGAAGATGCCAACTAAATGATAACAGCATGCAGTGGCTGAAATGAAGGGCCCTGAACTGCCTAAACAATCATTTAAAGGTTAAATGGTGGATTAGGTGACTTCCAGAAAGGTCTCATTAGTCTCAAAGTCTGTAGAAAGATGTGAATAATCAGTAGTAAAGTCAAAATGTCCTAAAAAGGAACAGACAATGGACACACACACACACAAACTCAAACTTGCACATACACCCAAGGAAACACGGACAGAGACAGCCTCAGAAAACACAGAAAGACATACACACACACAGAGACACCCACAGAAAACACACACAGAGAGACAACCACATAAAACACAGAAAGACATACATACACACACCCTCACAGAGACACCCACAGAAAACACACACCCTCACAGAGACATCCACAGAAAACACAGACATACATACACACACACACCCTCACAGAGACATCCACAGAAAACAGACATACACACCCACCCTCACAGAGGCATCCAGAGAAAATACACAAAGACAAACATACACACGCTCTCACAGAGACACCCATAGAAAAAGCTCAAAGACATATGCACACACCCTCACAGACATCCACAGAAAATGCACAAAGACATACACACCCACCCTCACAGAGAGACCCACAGAAAAAAAATACATACACACTCATAGAGACACAAACCAAAGCACAAAGTCATAAACACAGACACCCACAGAAACACTCACAGGAGGAAACATTTATGCACCTTGCATCCCCTAAATCTACAGTGTGTGACCATGATAAAAATAAAATGCAGAAATTAAGATATCACTTTTTAAAGAATAATATTTGTAAATGCGCAAACAAAAATAATTCAGTGAATTCAAAATTGTACATTAATGATCTGGGTAGATGGCTAGATGAAGAAAAATACTTTTAAAAGGTTGACATATGTTTCGTTTTTTCCTTATTTTCCCCAACCAAGAGCACCACTTCAAATATAGTGTACAAATGTTCCCATCTGTCAGCTGTACTTATAGATTTTGAAAATGCTGTACTCTATATGGTCTTGGTGGAACCATAAGCTGTGGTACTCATACCATTAGATCTGGTTAAATGCAGGATTTAGACTTGTTGGTATGTATTTCAAAATTAAGTCAGCTGTAGTGTAAACTGAACAGTTTTAAGTTAACCTTTCTTATTTCAAACACTGAGCAATCTTAGTCTGAGAGTATAACATTTTATGCAGATGTAAAAATCTTAGATAATATGCCTCCTTGCATCTGGAAAGTCCTTGCATAAAGGGGCAGTAAACTGGAATGTTATATATATATATATATATATATATATATATATATATATATATATATATATATATATATATATATATATATATATAAAATGAATATCTGAAAAAAGGGTACCTACCATTTGTGTATTGAGGAGGAAACATTTCTGCATGGGTTTAAATATAGAATTTCTATTTTCTAACTGTCAAATAATCATAAATGCACTGCTGCTAAAAAAATGTGTTTTTATGGATCCCTGGCCCCACCATACAACTACTACCACACTGAAGTTACAATCCGAAATTGCACAAAGAAATAAAACATATTTGCTGAATAAGTCCTACCTCCTCTGCAAATTAAAGTGATTTGCCGTCTGACTCAGGCACACATTGTACAAAGTGCCAAGTCTGTCTCACACTGTGCATAGGGGTTTAGTGCACACTCAGAAATCCTCTCAAATGCTAATACTTTACTCCTTGTAATAACATTTCCATGCTCAATTAGCACTCTGCTGTAGTACCCATTGGTGGCTGACAAAAATTTTTTTTTGTTCTTCCCTCATGGAGCCCCCCTGGCTCATTGGGCCCTGACAGGAGTCACCCCCTGATGGCGGCTCTGAGCGGAGTTCTGCTGCAAGTATGTGTCTCTTGTCTGCTTAATTTCATAATAATTGATTCTAGATTTTATAATATGGTTTCTCAAGTATTTATTATATGCATTTTTTAATTGTCGTAGTAGAAGGTCTGACTTTATTTAATATTTTTTATTAATCCATGTATCATAGGTCATGATGATTCCCCTTTATATTGCTTCAGCAGTTTCCCAAAACCGCATTGGGTTAATCAAGTGTTGTGCATTGATTACCTTACATTTTGGCCATTCCTCTTTTAAATATTTGTAGTTTCAAGCTGAAAGGGACATGAAACCCAATTTATTTATTTTGTGATTTAGAAAGAGCATGACATTTTAAACAACTTTCTAATTCACTTCTGTTAGCTAATTTGCTTCATTCTCTTGATATAATTTGCTGTAAAGCATATCTAGATAGGCTCAGCAGCTGCTGATTGGTTGTTGCACATAGATGCCTCATGTGACTGGCTCACCCATGTGCATTGCTATTTCCTCAATAAAGGATATCTGAAAAATTAAGCAAATTATATAATAGAAGTAATTTGGAATGTTTTTAAAATGATATTCTCTACCTGAATCATGAAAGAAACATTTTGGGTTTAGTGTCCCTTTAAGTACAACAGGGGAATGGTCCGATATGGTAATATCGAATATATCTATCTTTAACGTATGAGAGGTAAGGGTTTCTTTAATTAAAAGTAATCTATACGTTATAGTGTATGTTTCATAGTGGAAAGACATGTTTAACCTCTAACTTCAGGATTTTTTTCCCTCTAGATGTCTTTGAGATGTAGTGCGTTGTTAAAGTTATCAACATTCTTGACTCCTGTTTTGAACGTTAAGGGATCAGATGTTTACTTAAGATATGATCAGGGTTTCTAAATCTGTCTAATGGTGTTTGTGATGCTATGTTGAAATCTCCTATCACCAGGGGGAAATCAATGTAATTCAGAAGTTTAGTCTACAAAGATTCTAAAAATTATTTCTTAGACTAAGGGGCCATATAACCCACATAGAATAAATGTCATCCCATTAACTACTAAATTCAAAATTGCATATCTCCCTATCTCATCTAAATCAGCAGCCAGCATAGAGTAAGAAAGCTGTTCGTGGAAGACTACTGCGATTTCCCCTGGCTCTAGGAGACTCATAGGGTGTGAATATAACCCCTTGAACCCATCCTTGTTTCAGGTTTGGATGTTCAATCCTATTTAAATGGGTTTCAACTAATATAATATTGCTATATCTTCATTTTTTTTTAGATGTTTAAGAAGCGCTTTGCGTTTAACAGAGGATGTAATTCCTACTACATTCCATGTTATGATGTTTAAATTGGCAATTTTCCCTCACCCATTTTTCCTATAGTATTAGGGTTGCAGCTGCCAATTAATGAACTAGCTAATTCATATGTACACATTATCTTATAAGATATCTCTCCACTGTCAGATATAACAACTTCCTTAAAGGGAACTTACCTACCCTAAACGTTAAGGATGTATGTTCATATCAGACATATATTAAAGCATCATTAGGGGTTAGATATTCAGTAGAAATTAATACCTTATTCCTAAATCATGCTACACATCTTGTTATCAGCTCAAAGTTCTACAATTGTGATCTTAAGCTTTTAAGGAAATTTAAGCATAAACATCCTAATCACTATCTCACACTTATTACAACAGATGTGGGGTCTTACAGAAATAGATCTGATGGCCTCTCATCTAAACAAAAAGCTTCCCAGATACCTTTCCAGGTCCAGGGATCCTCAGGCGGAGATGGTGGATGCCTTAGCAGATCCTTGGTTTTACCAACCTGCTTATATTTTTCCGCCACTGGTTCTTCTTCCAAGTGTGATGTCCAAGACCATAATAGAACAATCTCATGTGTTTCTGATAGCACCAGCATGACCTCACAGGATTTGGTATGCAGATCTTGTCCAGATGTCCAGCTGACAGCCTTGGCCACTTCCTTTAAGGCTAGACCTTCTGTCTCAAGGACGTTTTTTTTTATCAGGATCTCAAATCTCTAAATTTGAAGGCATGGAAATTGAACACTTAGTGCTTAGTCATAGAGGTTTCTCTGACTCAGTGATTAGCACTATGATACAGGCTTGTAAGTTTGTTTCAAGGAAAATGTATCATCGGGTTTGGAAAACCTATATTTCATGGTGTTCCACTCATAATTATTCTTGGCATTCTTTCAGAATTCCTAGGATTTTACAGTTTCTTCAGGATGGTTTAGATAAGGGTTTGTCTGCAAATTTCTGCTCTTTCTGTCTTATTTCATAGAAATAAGACAGAAATAATCTTCCTGACATTCACTGTTTTGTTCAGGCTTTGATTCATATCAAACCTGTTATTAAATCTATTTCTCCTCCTTGGAGTCTCAATTTGGTTTTGAAGATTTTGCAGGCTCCTCCTTTTGAGCCTATGCATTCTTTGGATATTAAAATGCTTTCTTGGAAAGTGTTATTCCTTTTAGCTATCTCTTGTGCTAGAAGAGTTTCCGAATTGTCTGCTCTCTCTTGTTAATCTCCTTATCTGATTTTCCATTAGGATAAGGCTGTGTTGGGGACTCCATTTAATTTAATTTAATTTTTACCTAAAGTTGTGAATTCTAACAACATCAATAGGGAAATTGTTGTTCCTTCCTAGTGTCCTAATCCTAAGAATACTCTTGAAAGATCTTTATATTCTTTGGATGTGGTAAGAGCTTTGAAATATTATGTAGAGGCTACTAAAGATTTTATAAAGACTTCTAGTCTGTTATTTTTTCTGGTCCTAGGAAAAGTCAGACAGCCTCTGCAATTTCTTTAGCATCTTGGTTGAAACTTTTGATCCACAAAGCTTATTTTGAGGCGGGGCAGTCTCCGCCTCAGAGAATTACAGCTCATTCTACTAGATCAGTTGCCACTTCTTGGGCTTTTAAGAATGAAGCTTCAGTTGATCAAATTTGCAAAGCAGCAACTTTGTCTTCTTTGCATACTTTTACTAAATTTTACCATTTTGATGTGTTTGCTTCCCCGGAAGAAGCCTTTGGTAGAAAGGTTCTTCAGGCAGCTGTCTCAGTTTGATTCTAGTGCCTATGATTTGAGGGTTTTTTTAAATTCTTAAGAAAACTTAATTATTTTTTTCTTTCATTTCTCAGTGGTTTTAGCTGTTATTTTATCCCTCCTTTTCTAGTGACTCGTGGATTTCCACATCTTGGGTGTTATATCCTATACGGCACTAGCTCATGGACTCTTGCCACTTACATGAAAGAAAACATAATTTATGTAAGAGCTTACCTGATAAATTCATTTCTTTCATAGTGGCAAGAGTCCATGAGACCTACCCTTTTTTTGGTGGTTATGATTTTTTTGTATAAAACTATTTATTTTTTCCAGTTCCTCTTTTGTATGCTTCTTTTACACCTCACTTCTTGGCTACACGTTAAACTAAGGTATGAGTGAGGTGGGAGGTATATTTATAGGCATTTTGAGGTTTGGGAAACTTTGCCCCCTCCTGGTAGGAATGTATATCCCATACGTCACTAGCTCATGGACTCTTGCCAATATGAAAGAAATTAATTTATCAGCTAAGTTCTTACATAATTTATGTTATCTTGGTTGTTTAGTTGAAGGGACACTGAACACAATTTTTTTTGTGTGATTTAGATAGAGCATGAAATTTTAAGCAACTTTCTAATTTACTCCTATTATCAAATTTTCTTAATTCTCTTGGTATCTTTATTTGAAATACAAGAATGTAAGTTTAGATGCCGGCCCATTTTTGGTGAACAACCTGGGTTGTTCTTGCTGATTAGTGGATACATTCCTTCACCAATAAAAAAGTGCTGTCCAGAGTCTGAACTACTAAAAAAGCTTAGATGCCTTATTTTTCAAATAAAGATACCAAGAGAATGAAGAAAAATTGGTAATAGGAGTAAACTAGAAAGTTGCTTAAAATTGCATGCTCTATCTGAATCACGAAAGAAAAAATTTGGGTTCAGTGTCCCTTTAAGTCACATTCTGTTCCTGCTCCTCCAACTCTGTGAGCTCATTCTACCCGTGCATGGGATTGTATCTTCAGATAATTTAAGATGCTTTGGTAAAGTGTATTCTCAGAAATCTACCAGTTCAGAGCTAAGGACAGACTCTGATAATCCCACTAGTCTCAAATTGTTCCTGCGGGATATGTTATCTAGACAGCAGTGCATTTTGTAAGTTTGCTATGGGGGAGGCGTGTGACTTCTGGATGTTCTCAGACTCAGCTATACGGTGTTCAACATGTGAGAGCCTGGTAGAGAAGGCTTTGAAATCCAATGCAAGGGAATCCACTTCTGTTTATAACTGTTCTATTTTGGTAGAAAAAAGAGCAGAAAGCTGTGTGATAATTAGATGTGTATCTGGGAGTACAGAATTTGGTCCTGTGTCTTGTCTTTCTGGTGTTATATGAATTTCAGTCTGGGGTTTTAACCCCTTCCTGCCGTTAGGACGTTCCATGCCATCCTAACTGTGCTGGGCTTTCGCGATGTTAGGACAGCATGGAATGTCCTAGCCATTCTGCTGTACTAAAGCAGTAATGGCTTCCTAACTGGGATCGCGAGCTGGATGGCATGCCTAGCATCATAGGCGCTCCCCCCTGACCCTATCCCATCATTGAAATCACGCAATCACATTTATGATCGTGTGATTTTAAGTTTTTCACTTATTTGTTTACATTAGAACTTTTTTCCGATGTAACAAATAAGTACTGAAGGGAAGAGGTTAATCGCTTATGATGTTGTTTTTGTTTTGAAGATTTGAAGACATTGTATCAGTCGATTTACTACAACTTGTGTAATATTTCTGCATGCTGGTGAACGGGGAAGAGAAAGGTGGGAAGTCTTTATATATCAGCTGAAAATAGTAAACGCACCATGTGGATGATCACTATGTTGTTATTGCATTTACAACTAAAGGCACTCTCATTTCCTGTTCTTTTTTTTTTTTTTTTTTTTGCAGTAAATCGGTAGATTTATTTAGGATACTGAAAACAATGAAAACAAGTCTGTGTTTGCAAAGTGTCACAATTGGATGAAACAACTTTACATCTTATCTTCCAATTTTTTATTTTTTTTTTTATTTTTTTTTTAATTCTTTTTATTGAGGAGAATATAAGAAAACATTATTACAGCATAATTGTCATATACATCAAGTATTCAAGTCATGCTTGGTGATTTATAACTGACACAATGAGAGTCCTCATTTTTTCATCCCTTCTAATTTAAGAGGTCACTCTTGGACCTGTGATGATATATATGTCCATAAATAGGGATTATTAATAACCATAATAAACAAAACAGTAACATAGAAAGGTATGGTTAAGAACAAAAACAAATTGAGATGTGATAAGCCATAGCTGAGTGAACATAACAGTGACATAAAAGAAAAAATGGTTAAGAACAGAAACAACTTGAGGTGAGATGAGCCATAGCTGCGGACAGCATTGTTATCTAGAACAGTGCTTTTACAGTCCCAGCAATCTATTAAACTTGTGTGATTTCTAAGTGGGAACTTATAGTTTACCAGGGGTATAAGTAGTTTGATGTGTGCGCTTTAATAAGGGGGCTTAACTATACTGTATTGGGGACTAGAAATTCAATCCCCTACTATCACCAGTATGTATATATATATATATATATATATATATATGGGAATATAGCCCCTTGACTGCGACCCATATGTCAAGTACAGCCATAATGTGGACCTATATATATATGAGGATACAAACACGATTATTGAAGGAGGGTTACTACCAAATATGATGATTCAGGGTCAATGTTTACAAACACTAACGTTATTCATGAGTTTACCAGGGTTTGAGGGAGGCAGCCATAGTGGGGAAGCTTTTGGAGCACAATATGCAGGGTAAACTTAACATGGTGGAACATTATTAACTAAATGAGACATGTATTAAACCAGACTTGTATCTGGGGGTGTTTTAACTAGTGATGTTTAGTCCAAAGTTCTCTTCAGCCTGTATCGAATCGAAAGTTATGTGAAGTTGCGGCTGATATGCCGTCTATAATGTTATGTGATGCAGCGGTCCCATGCTCGCATGGTGCTAATGGCAGCTGCACTTCGTGATAGTGCATTCCCAAAACAGCGGCGTTTGCCTCCAATTCAGAACCTCTCCCTTCACCTGGCTTGCTGCATGGAAAGAGTCTTAAAGAGGCAGCTGGTGCACCGTTAATGCTTTTTGAGATTGAAATCAACCCTGATGGTGCTGGTGCTGATGATGATCGGGCGTTACTGTGGTGCCGCTCAGGATCAGTTGTACTCAACCCCTGCTCCTTCCTCTCGTTAAGCGGAGTCCCAGCTGGTTCACCGGGAGCAAGATGGAGCTGTGCAGACATAAATGGCAGCCATATGGTATGTGATTGGTTTCCAGCCGCGCCGGTGTCCTTCAGCGCAGCCTGCAAGCCTGCCAAGGCCTTCTCTCTGCTATAGGGATGGTGGTCGGGCTCACGAGGGGTGCTGGTAATGGCTTGGTCTCCCCGTCGCTTTGATAGGGCAGTTAGGGGAAAAGGTCTCACCTCTGTTATTGCTCCCCTCTGGATGCCATCTTTAGTTTTGGGCGCTGCAAAGCACTGGTCTGATGTATCGGTATGTGAATGCCTGTGGCCAGTATTCTCTGTGGGAACTTGGTAAAAAGAGTTTTGATACATCTTGTTAAGCAAACTGTCCAGCCTAGAGAAACGCAGATTAAGTTCCTGTTCCAGTTCCATCTCCCAGGCGGTCTCCATGTTAGAATAGTCTGTCATGTTGTGAGCTTTGTAGCTATATGTTATGCTATGCAATATTGCTTAGAAGATCAGTAAGGCAGTCTCCCGCTGCCAGCACTGGTAGCCCGGAGGAGCCGGGGGGGGGGGTTTGCAACCTATAGATAGGCCGCCACCTTAGGTATTAAGCTTCCGAACTGTGTCTCCGTTTTCATAGATACAGCAAACAAAGTTGAGTTATGTTCGCCTTATGTTAGGCAATAGTGGTTTGTTTCCAGATTTGCTGTTAATGTCTCTAAATTGGCAGATTATAGAGAGATCTTACAGAGCTGACAGTAAATGCGACTTGTTAGGTACGCCATTCGGACACGCCCCCTCATTTCCTGTTCTTATCAATAAACAAGCATTTAGTCTTGGTGGGAAGTACACTTAAAATATCTGCCATATGTCCTTTAAATTATATATTGGGTCACAGTCATCCAGAACAGGGGTGAAGTTTTAAGGCTCTGTAGTGGGAGAAAAGCAACTTATATGCAAGGGAGGGAAAGATGGCAATCCAGTGTTATGATACAGGCATATTAGGAGAAAGAGAAGAGCCCAACTATCAAGCAGGTCTGGCCATTTGTTTCAATAGCCTGAAATTAAACATAACATCACTCTGAACCAAAAAACACGAATTAGAGAACTTGAGCAAAACAACAATATAACAATAAAGCCAGCGGACAAGGGTGGGGGATTGTCATTCTGGATAAAAATATGTATAACAAAATGATAGGGGAATTAATAAATGACGAAAAAACATACAAAAAACTAAGATGCAACCCAACAACAATATATACAGTCTTCCTAAAGCTTAATTTAGATAAAGCTAGCACCATGGGCATAATTAATCATAAAGAATACAATTTCCTACTACCAGAATATCCAATAACTCCAGTTATATATGCCCTACCAAAAATTCACAACTCTACCATAAAACCTCCAGGCTTAAACTCACTGCTATATATGCTTATATTGATACAAAACTTCAGAAATATGTCAATACGCTTGATTCCCATCTAAGAGATTCAACGAACCTACAGTACCTACTTATGCTCATAGATTATATAAAATGGCACAGTAATTACATTCTTGTAACCTGTGACGTTCAATCTCTTTACACATGCATAAGACATGAGGAGGGCTTAAAAGCAATTGATTATTACATCAACAAGGATATAAACATTAAAAAGGAACAAAGAAGGAGGGAGGGAATTTAATTCATTCGAAACCACAACTTCTTTATGTATGAGGACTCATTCTATGAACAGATTTGCGGCACAGCTATGGGCACTCCATTTGCCCCTAGCTACGCAAATCTGTTCATGGGCTTATGGGAAACAAAATTTCTGGAATCTAGTCCTTTTAAAAACAACTTTATCATCTATAAAAGATTCATAGATGACCTGTTTTTCATTTGGAACGGTCCTGAAAATGAACTAACCAAATGCATTCAGGATATGAATACCAACCCACTAAATCTAAAGTTTACAGCTGAATTCAGCAGAGATAAGGTCCACTATCTAGATTTAGAAATGAGTATACAAAACAATGAAATTTTTACTAAAACCTACTTTAAAGAAGTAGACGCCAACAATTTCATACTCAAAACAAGTTGCCATCTTAACAGGTGGAAACAAAACATCCCTAAAGGCCAATTCTTAAGATTGAAACAGAATTGTAAAAGATACAGATTACATAGAACAATCTGAAGTGCTAAAACAAAAAATTGTAGAGAGAGGGTATGCAGAAAAACACGTAGAATCAGAAAGACAAAAAGTGCAAGAATTAGAGAGAAAACAGGTCTTACAATACAAAACGAAAAACAAAGATCCCCAAGACAAAGACATCTTTGTCCCATTTATAACTGAATACAGTGAGGACAGAAAGAAAGTGGAAAATATAATAAAAACACACTGGAAGATATTAAAATCTGACCCACATATAGGAAAAAACCTACCCCAAAATCCAAAATTCGTCTATCGGAAAACAAAAAATTTAAAAAGTTCACTATTTCAACTATTAAATCAAATCAGACTAAAATAGAAAGGGGAGTACTAGGTGATAAACTACAAGGATTTTTTCCCTGCGGAATATGCAAAGCGTGTAGACACGCAAATAAAACAAAAACCTTCATATCAAATATAAACAAAGAAAGAATATAAAATTAGAGAAACAATCCGATGTATGGATATGAATATTATTTACTTGATAAACTGCAATAAATGTGGGAAACTGTATGTAGGCAAAACAGAGAGAACAGTAAGAGAGCATATATGGTCTATTGAAAATTCAGATAAAGAAAGAAATAAGGATCTTCCAGTTCCACAACATTTAAAAAAATTGTAATAATAGTAATTTAAACTATTTCAGATTTACTGCTATAGCCAGAGTAAGACCAAATAAAAGCAGAGGTAATCAATCTATAGCTCTGCTTAAGAAAGAAACCCAGTGGATATTTGATTTCCAGACCCTGAGACCAACAGGGCTAAACATAGAATTCAGCCTGAACTGTTTCCTAAACTCCTAAAGAAAGATACAACTAAATAGCCACCACGATGAGGGCACATGAGTAGTTAATATAGTTATTGTAAATAAGACTTTATTATTTAATTTAATTTATGATTAGAAACCCCCATCTACAACTTCAAAAATCACAAATATTTTATGATTTATATTTATATATTTTTCATCATGACACAAACCTTTTAAAAAAAAATAAAAAAATTTTTTTAAAAAAAATCTATTGTTTTAAAATGTATTGTTTCAAAAACTTGTCCTTTTTTATATTCCTTTTTCTTCCAAAAAATTTTTTTTACAAAATAATAAATACATAAAAAAACTTTTCCAACTATTTTACAACCTTTAAGTAAATTAATATGTTTTGCACAATACTTTTTGCACCTGATTGAGTCATAACATAGTAAAAAGAAATAATAATAAAATATGACACCAAATATGATATATTAGCACATAAACTTCAACAGATAAACTTTGTTCTTAGTCTATCCTTTTTCACTTGATGGCACTTCACCTTTCTAATCGTTAGAGGACTGCATCAAAAGACATCATTCACCACATTTGCTCACACAATTGATACAAATTAGAGCTTTAAATTCTTAACTGATCTCCTTATTAGTATATATCTTTTTCCATAATATGATGTTTTGTTCTCCAACTTTCATGTGAATATTTGATACACTAACATATAAACTTTAATATGTAAACTTTGTTCTTAGTCTATCCTTTTTCATCCATTTTTCAAGTTGCCATCTTAACAGGTGGAAACAAAACATCCCTAAAGGCCAATTCTTAAGATTGAAACAGAATTGTAAAAGATACAGATTACATAGAACAATCTGAAGTGCTAAAACAAAAAATTGTAGAGAGAGGGTATGCAGAAAAACACGTAGAATCAGAAAGACAAAAAGTGCAAGAATTAGAGAGAAAACAGGTCTTACAATACAAAACGAAAAACAAAGATCCCCAAGACAAAGACATCTTTGTCCCATTTATAACTGAATACAGTGAGGACAGAAAGAAAGTGGAAAATATAATAAAAACACACTGGAAGATATTAAAATCTGACCCACATATAGGAAAAAACCTACCCCAAAATCCAAAATTCGTCTATCGGAAAACAAAAAATTTAAAAAGTTCACTATTTCAACTATTAAATCAAATCAGACTAAAATAGAAAGGGGAGTACTAGGTGATAAACTACAAGGATTTTTTCCCTGCGGAATATGCAAAGCGTGTAGACACGCAAATAAAACAAAAACCTTCATATCAAATATAAACAAAGAAAGAATATAAAATTAGAGAAACAATCCGATGTATGGATATGAATATTATTTACTTGATAAACTGCAATAAATGTGGGAAACTGTATGTAGGCAAAACAGAGAGAACAGTAAGAGAGCATATATGGTCTATTGAAAATTCAGATAAAGAAAGAAATAAGGATCTTCCAGTTCCACAACATTTAAAAAAATTGTAATAATAGTAATTTAAACTATTTCAGATTTACTGCTATAGCCAGAGTAAGACCAAATAAAAGCAGAGGTAATCAATCTATAGCTCTGCTTAAGAAAGAAACCCAGTGGATATTTGATTTCCAGACCCTGAGACCAACAGGGCTAAACATAGAATTCAGCCTGAACTGTTTCCTAAACTCCTAAAGAAAGATACAACTAAATAGCCACCACGATGAGGGCACATGAGTAGTTAATATAGTTATTGTAAATAAGACTTTATTATTTAATTTAATTTATGATTAGAAACCCCCATCTACAACTTCAAAAATCACAAATATTTTATGATTTATATTTATATATTTTTCATCATGACACAAACCTTTTAAAAAAAAATAAAAAAAAAAATTTTTTACAAATCTATTGTTTTAAAATGTATTGTTTCAAAAACTTGTCCTTTTTTATATTCCTTTTTCTTCCAAAAAATTTTTTTTACAAAATAATAAATACGTAAAAAAACTTTTCCAACTATTTTACAACCTTTAAGTAAATTAATATGTTTTGCACAATACTTTTTGCACCTGATTGAGTCATAACATAGTAAAAAGAAATAATAATAAAATATGACACCAAATATGATATATTAGCACATAAACTTCAACAGATAAACTTTGTTCTTAGTCTATCCTTTTTCACTTGATGGCACTTCACCTTTCTAATCGTTAGAGGACTGCATCAAAAGACATCATTCACCACATTTGCTCACACAATTGATACAAATTAGAGCTTTAAATTCTTAACTGATCTCCTTATTAGTATATATCTTTTTCCATAATATGATGTTTTGTTCTCCAACTTTCATGTGAATATTTGATACACTAACATATAAACTTTAATATGTAAACTTTGTTCTTAGTCTATCCTTTTTCATCCATTTTTCAAGTTGCCATCTTAACAGGTGGAAACAAAACATCCCTAAAGGCCAATTCTTAAGATTGAAACAGAATTGTAAAAGATACAGATTACATAGAACAATCTGAAGTGCTAAAACAAAAAATTGTAGAGAGAGGGTATGCAGAAAAACACGTAGAATCAGAAAGACAAAAAGTGCAAGAATTAGAGAGAAAACAGGTCTTACAATACAAAACGAAAAACAAAGATTCCCAAGACAAAGACATCTTTGTCCCATTTATAACTGAATACAGTGAGGACAGAAAGAAAGTGGAAAATATAATAAAAACACACTGGAAGATATTAAAATCTGACCCACATATAGGAAAAAACCTACCCCAAAATCCAAAATTCGTCTATCGGAAAACAAAAAATTTAAAAAGTTCACTATTTCAACTATTAAATCAAATCAGACTAAAATAGAAAGGGGAGTACTAGGTGATAAACTACAAGGATTTTTTCCCTGCGGAATATGCAAAGCGTGTAGACACGCAAATAAAACAAAAACCTTCATATCAAATATAAACAAAGAAAGAATATAAAATTAGAGAAACAATCCGATGTATGGATATGAATATTATTTACTTGATAAACTGCAATAAATGTGGGAAACTGTATGTAGGCAAAACAGAGAGAACAGTAAGAGAGCATATATGGTCTATTGAAAATTCATATAAAGAAATAAATAAGGATCTTCCAGTTCCACAACATTTAAAAAAATTGTAATAATAGTAATTTCAACTATTTCAGATTTACTGCTATAGCCAGAGTAAGACCAAATAAAAGCAGAGGTAATCAATCTATAGCTCTGCTTAAGAAAGAAACCCAGTGGATATTTGATTTCCAGACCCTGAGACCAACAGGGCTAAACATAGAATTCAGCCTGAACTGTTTCCTAAACTCCTAAAGAAAGATACAACTAAATAGCCACCACGATGAGGGCACATGAGTAGTTAATATAGTTATTGTAAATAAGACTTTATTATTTAATTTAATTTATGATTAGAAACCCCCATCTACAACTTCAAAAATCACAAATATTTTATGATTTATATTTATATATTTTTCATCATGACACAAACCTTTTAAAAAAAAATAAAAAATTTTTTTTTTAAAAAATCTATTGTTTTAAAATGTATTGTTTCAAAAACTTGTCCTTTTTTATATTCCTTTTTCTTCCAAAAAATTTTTTTTACAAAATAATAAATACATAAAAAAACTTTTCCAACTATTTTACAACCTTTAAGTAAATTAATATGTTTTGCACAATACTTTTTGCACCTGATTGAGTCATAACATAGTAAAAAGAAATAATAATAAAATATGACACCAAATATGATATATTAGCACATAAACTTCAACAGATAAACTTTGTTCTTAGTCTATCCTTTTTCACTTGATGGCACTTCACCTTTCTAATCGTTAGAGGACTGCATCAAAAGACATCATTCACCACATTTGCTCACACAATTGATACAAATTAGAGCTTTAAATTCTTAACTGATCTCCTTATTAGTATATATCTTTTTCCATAATATGATGTTTTGTTCTCCAACTTTCATGTGAATATTTGATACACTAACATATAAACTTTAATATGTAAACTTTGTTCTTAGTCTATCCTTTTTCATCCATTTTTCAATTCTCAGAGGTGCAAAACAAATACATCATTACCACAGTTACTCACATAATTGATACAAATTATAGCTCTCAACTGATTTCCTTCATACTCCTAACTTTTTAATCTTGATTAGTTTATTTTTATTTTTTTTCAACACTAAGAGTTGTTTTTAAATATTGATCTTAATATGCAACAATAATATCCAAACAGTTGAAGTTGTTCCAATTACATCCTTATTTGGTATATACTGTATATGCAAAGGCTGTTTGTAATGATATTCTAATGAAAGAACTGATTCTAGACACAAGGATCAATGAATCAATTAAAGACATTATAAAGACTCCATAGAGCCAGGAAGGACATGCTTGAAAAAAGCTGGTTATCACAGCTGAAACGCGTTGCACTGATCCTTCATCCCTAACACCTGGTTCACACAGGAGCCGCAGAGCAGAGGAAGCATAAGCAGACTGAGTAAGCTAAGAATACGCTGCCACTAAACGCTTCCAAAAACGCTTCCAAAAACGGAAGCATCTGTAGAAGTGAACAGATCCATCTAATCTTTATTATGGACAATCCGAAGTCCTACAGGATACCTACTATTGGAAATAACAGTAGAAGTGCTTAGGCTGCAGCCAAGAAAATTTCTTATAAACATCATAGACTCTCATATTGGGTATTACCTAAGGGTTACCTCAAGATGGACTTTTAATCACGTTTTGGAAAACAATGACTTTTTTATACATACTCCTATAAACTTCATTTGAAAATTGAAATTGTGTTTATACAATTTTAATTCAGGTATATAGTCCTAAACTCATGATTAGATCAACAGCCTATCATATAACTGTGGGTTTTAAAATTGCTTTTTCGAAAATTGCTTTGTTGAAATTTGTCAAATATTGCCGTATTGAAATTTGTTAAATATTGATACTGATACGCAAGAAATCAATATTCAATCAATGTAAGATTATTTAGATTACAAGGTTGGCCAACCTATCAGATTCATCTGTACATAAGAATCTCAAACTCACATGTTTTAAAAAAAAACTTTTTTGTTTTTACTAAAATAAAATACATTTTTATTCTGTACAAAATCTTATCTGGTGTCATAGAATATATTTCTATTTACATTTTTTATATATATTTTTTATATTTTCATATTTTTCATATTTTAAAAATCTCCATAAGGTATTAGTTTCTATTTAGAGCACCAGGTATAGGGATAAAACACTTAAACTTTATTGAATACAATAGGGTATCATAAACCCTGGGTAAGAACACACAAATAGTAATAGTCAAACAGATGAACAAAAGGCTAGGAGTAAGGCAGTAGCCAAAACCGGTCAGCCTTTTGTTCATCTGTTTGACTATTACTATTTGTGTGTTCTTACCCAGGGTTTATTATACCCTATTGTATTCAATAAAGTTTAAGTGTTTTATCCCTATACCTGGTGCTCCTGTTATAAAATTTTTTGAAGTTCGTTTGTAATATGGCCATACAGTGAGCACAGGTTCAGGATATTAACTGCGGTTGGTGAGCCAGAAGCATACTGCTTTAGACTGTTTTTATCCAAGGGATTTGTGTGGAACCTGAGGCGCTACAAAGAAAAAATTGCCAGGCAAAGACAGAGGATACCTGGACAACGAATAGAAAGAGGTGAAAAAATAGGGGTTGAACGTCCCTACAACACTGGATAAAGCATCTGAACCTGAGGAAGTACCTTATCAAGGAACCAGAAAGTGGTGAGTAAATTTGTAAATTTGTACATTTGACCTACAGATGTCTGAGATTGTTTCCCTTGTGAACTAAATTGTGGGGGTTGTCGGGGGAACACCGTCACTTTTTCATACTTATAACAGTCTATTGAATGCAGTAGCTTTTTTTTTTTTATAAGACGCTTTCACAAGATTCTTCAAAAGACTTTTTCTATTTTTCTATTTTTATATGGATAACAGTGCATACACCTAAATTGTTCCCCTGTTTGTTTGTTCTATTTAGAGCACCCTTTCCTAAACACTGCTCTTCTTTCAATAGCCTGAAAACATCTTTTTACATATAAAAAAGAATGTCCGCAGATATGAGAGCGGTCTCTCTATTGAGAGTGGGAGCCCAGTCCTTTAACTTTAATGTACAAGTATCACTTACCCCAGCTCTCTTTTACTGGGTCCTCCCTTTAAAGGGACATGAAACACACAAAAAAAAAATTAATTATTCATACAGAGCATACAATTTTAAACAACTTTCCAATTTACTACTATTATCTAATTTGCTTTGTTTTCTTGGTAGCCTTTGTTGAAAAGCATACCTAGGTAGACTCAGGAGCTGGGATATAGCTGCTGATTGGTTGCTGCACATAAAAACCTGTTATTATTGGCTTACTGATATGTTAAGCCTGCTCCCAGTAGTGCATTGCTGCTTCTTTAATATAGGATACCAGGACAATGATGCAAAATTGATAATAGAAGTAAATTGGAAAGATGTTAAAAATTCTATACTCTGAATCCTGAAAGAAAAAATGTTAGGTTTCATGTCCCTTTAAGGTTGATACAAGGCTGTGCTTTTGGTATAAACCTCTTACTTCATGTGAGTGAGGAACTTCATATACATAGCAATAGACAGATAACAATGTACCTCAATAGATTATATTGAATAGTTTTAGGGCAATGCCCTACAAAAAGCCTTTCTAAGGGTTATTGCTTTAGTTGCTTTTAGAGTTAGTATAGGTTTTTTATTTTGTGGTGAGATTTTTTTTTTTAAATGGGCCTTTAATTTTAGAATAGTCATAACTGTGGGTTTTTAATTTTTGGTAATGTTTTTTTTTTTCTGTAATGTTAGTTTCTTTCCTAAGACACGGTGAGTCCACGGATCAACAATTACTGTTGGGAATATCACTCCTAGCCAGCAGGAGGAGACAAAGAGCACCACAGCAAAGCTGTTAAGTAGCCCTTCCCTTCCCATAACCCCCAGTCATTCTCTTTGCCTTCAGTGCAAGGAGGAGGTGAAGTTTTAAGTGTCTGATTAAGATTATTCTATCAAGATTTTTTTATTTTGGAAGCCTGAGCAGGCTTGCTCTGATCTTCCCTGACAACTTGGTCTAGCTGTACTCTTCCTTATGTCTCTTCAGTAGGGCTGTGGTAGCTTTCAAGCAGTTAGGAACTTGTGGGGTGGGCCTCACTGTGTTTTCCTGACAGATTGCTGCCCTCACTCAGAATGCCAGAGTAGGCTTACTCTGTTCCTTCTTCTCTACACAGGTCTCTGTGAGGAGCGGCTTCCTCTCATACCAGTGAGTTGTCCTCCTGCCAGACAGTCAGGGGTGCAGGTAAGTGCCATGTTATTTCTAATATAATCTATTTTGGCACTACAGCATATTGCTGTACCATATTGGGGACATATATTCCTGAAGGTCAGGATTTTTCAGGTAGGATGCAGGGTACTGTGTGGCGGTAGGAGGGAATTTTAACTTTAATATTAACATTAATTTTAGTGTTAATATTTATTGGTGGCTCAGACAGCGAAACTGCTTATACATGTAGTCACTATGTTTTGGGGGCTTGTGGTTGAATAAGAAGTCTAGTAAGACAGAATTATTTGTTTAACATAAGCCGTTTTTCAGCTGTACTTGATGTGACGTCACTAAGGAGGCGTATCTCCTTCTCATAGTACGCGGCTTCTCCTTGGTGCCGTTTTTACAGAGAGGATAAGTCTCTCAGCCTAATTCAGTCCTCCTCCTCTCTGCTGTGTTGCTCCGGTTCTCCTGCAGATCGAAAGTTTCTAGCTGATCAATCCGTGTCAGGAAGAGCAGGTAGGCACCTCAGCTTAGCGCTGTGTATAGAGTGCTCAGGAGGTTATTTCAATTCATACAAATTACTTGTTAGCAGAATAAAGGATTTTGAAGCCATAGACTGTCACTTTTATTATTGAACTTCCTTAAAGAGACAGTAACGTTTTTAACAAATAGAAATTAAAGGTTTTTTCTTTGAAAAATTGTGCTTAAATTTCTGGTGCAAGATGGACTTGGAGTCTAGATCTACTGTTGAGTGCAAACTTTGTTTGGATACCCAAGTAGAACCCCCTTTGCCTTTTCTTTCATGTAATTAGCAAGAGTCCATGAGCTAGTAACGGGATATACATTCCTACCAGGAGGGGCAAAGTTTCCCAAACCTTAAAATGCCTATAAATACACCCCTCACCACACCCACAATTCAGTTTTACAAACTTTGCCTCCCGTGGAGGTGGTAAAGTAAGTTTGTGCTAGATTCTTCATTGATATGCGCTCCGCAGCAGGCTGGAGCCCGGTTTTCCTCTCAGCGTGCAATGAATGTTAGAGGGATGTGAAGAGAGTATTGCCTATTTGAATTCAATGATCTCCTTCTACGGGGTCTATTTCATAGGTTCTCTGTTATCGGTCGTAGAGATTCATCTCTTACCTCCCTTTTCAGATCGACGATATACTCTTATATATACCATTACCTCTACTGATTCTCGTTTCATTACTGGTTTGGCTTTCTACTATATGTAGATGAGTGTCCTGGGGTAAGTAAGTCTTATTTTCTGTGACACTCTAAGCTATGGTTGGGCACTTTTATATAAAGTTCTAAATATATGTGTTTAAACATTTATTTGCCTTGATTCAGGATGTTCAATATTCCTTATTTCAGACAGTCAGTTTCATTATTTGGGATAATGCATTTGAATATTAAATTTTTCTTACCTTTAAAATTTGACTTTTTTTCCTGTGGGCTGTTAGGCTCGCGGGGGCTGAAAATGCTTCATTTTATTGCGTCATTTTTGGCGCTGACTTTTTTGGCGCAAAAAATTTCTTAGTCATTTCCGGCGTCATACTTGTCACCGGAAGTTGTTTGTATGTGCGTAATTTTTTTGACGTTTTTTTGCACCAAAGATGTCGGCGTTACCGGATGCGGCGTCATTTTTGGCGCCAAAGCATTTAGGCGCCAAATAGTGTGGGCGTCTTTTTTGGCGCTAAAAAATATGGGCATCATTATTGTCTCCACATTATTTAAGTCTCATTGTTTATTTGCTTCTGGTTGCTAGAAGCTTGTTCATTGGCATTTTTTCCCATTCCTGAAACTGTCATTTAAGGAATTTGATAGATTTTGCTTTATATGTTGTTTTTTCTATTACATATTGCAAGATGTCTCAGATTGACCCTGGATCAAAAGCTACTTCTGGAAAAACGCTTGACTGAGTTCAGTCCTACCAAAGCTAAGTTCATTTATTTTAAATGTTATGAATGTTTATCTTTAGCTATGGTTTGTAATAAGTTATTATGATAAACTTTTACATGCAGAATCCATTAGTATTTATGCTTTATATATTGCCATTCTTTTTACATCTTATGTACAAGAAATATTTAGATTTATAAGAAATATTTTTCTGATTCTATTTTAAAGGCTTTGTCTGACATTGTGCCTTCTAATAAAATTTTTAGGTCTTTTTCACTTCTTTTTTAATTATTGAAGTTTCAAATGACCAACAACATACTGATTTATCCTTCTCTGATGATGTTTTTTTCTCATTCAGAATTTTCTTCATCAGATATTGACACTAACAAATCTACTTTTTTATTATTTTTTTATTAAAGTACATTTGTTCTTTGTTGAAAAGGTGTTGATTATTTTGGATATTAAGGTAACTAGTTCTTTTTCAAGACTAGCTGACACTATTTCTGCTTATTTATTCTTCTGTGTTTTCAGAGGTTTTCTTTCCAATTCCTCATAATAGGGAATGGAATAGGCTGAGAATTTTCTTTTATTCCTTCTTCAAAGGTTTTAAACTATATTCTTTGCCAGCAGTTAAATTCAATTTGGAGGGTTCTCCAATTTATTGGGGCTATCTCTACTCCTACTAATTATGCTATTGTTTCTATAGCAAAATAGTATTTATTTTCCTTTAGATGGTTGTATCTTATTTATGGAAAATTATTTAGTTTCAGGTACTTTTCTTGGTCTTGTGATTTATTTGGATGTTGCAATTGCTTCATTTTTGTTCTGTTTACTTTAAGATCAAGTATCAGATTATGATTTATTTTAGCATTGTTAAGGGACAACATTTACTAGACTAGGTGCTGTTGCATTTGTCTTGTTGTTTTGCATTTATTGATTATGCAAGTCCACTGTATTGACTGGTCCTTTAACTGGACTATCATGCTAATAATTTCATTTGTGTCTTCATTTTATTGAATATTTTCGCAAATTAGGGTTAATCTATGTCTTTAGCTATTTTCTATTGTTCTAAGATAATCAATTATTTGTTTTATAATTGGATTCAATTCTTAACTGTTACTCTGGGCTTCAAGATTGAGTTTTAAGACTAAAACTTTAAGCTTATACTAGTTTGGTTGTTCTTATTAAGGAACGAATTCCTGAATTCTTTCCCAAGTAACATGTTTTTAATTGGAAATTTTTAAGTTCGAAATCAGCTCCCTAAAATTGCGATGTACGTGCCGTATTCAAGCTTGGCTGGCAAGGGGCAGGTTAAGACTTCTTTGAAATTTATTTGGTTCTATTCGGTCCAAAGTTCTTTGATTTTATTCCAGTAAGGCTAACACTTTCTTTAAGTGTGTTTCGGTCCTATATATTGGGTACTGTTGAAGCAATGCTGATCACCCGTGGGGTTCAAGCGCTGCTCAGACCTGGAATCTTCAGGGTATTTATTCCAGTTCCATTTTTAGGAACTGGATTCTGGAGTTTTATTCAAACTATTCTGCCTTTTTTTGGTCAGTGATAGCATTATTTGTTTTCATTAGATACAATAAATGCATATTTTCATTTTTCTGTTTTCATTCAGATTATTTTCTGAGGATGTGGAATCTCATATGATTCACTTTGCTCTTCAGGACATAGTTAGATGATCTTTTTTTTTTTTTCAAAAAGATCTTGATTCCTCACACAAGGGTCACCTTTTTTTAGGTTTCCAGATAGTTTGTGTCACTGTCTTTGTCTCTATCAGACAAGGGACAATTTTATTGTGTTCCGTTTGTCGGTACCTTTAGTCTCTATTATTTCCTTCAGTTGCTATTTATGCATAGAAGTTTTAGGTCTTATGGCCACAGCATTGGATTTAATTCCCTTTGCTCATTTTCAATAGAAAGAACCTTTCCAGTCTTTTATGCTGAATTATGGTGCAGGGATTCTAGGATTTCGCATTTTAAATCTTCGAATCCTAATATTTATCTCTCTTGTTTTGGTGGTTAAGATCACCATCATTTAGTTCTACAGGTCTCTTCATTTCTTTCAACCTGGACCATGATCTCTACAGATGTGAGTCTTTTTGGTTGGGAGGCTGTCTGAGGATCTCTGTCAGCACAAGGGGTTTGGAAATCTCAGGAGGCGAGATTACCATTTGATATTTTAGAATTCCGTGCTTTCTCAGAGTTTTTCAGTTAGTTTCTTTTTGAAGAAGAGACGTTTAATGTTTTTCAGACAATATCACTACTATGGTGTATGTCAATCATCAGAGTAGGACTATCAGTCCTTAGGTTGTGACAGAAGTGTCTCGGATATTAGCTTGGGCTAAATCCAGCTCCTATCTAAATTCTGTGGGTTTTTTCCCAGGTATAGATATTTGGGAAGCGGATTATCTCTGTTAATCAAGCTTTTCTTCCGGGAGAATGGTCTCTCTTACCCAGATATGTTTTTCATCTCATCTGAATAAAGAACTTCCCAGGGGCCTATTAAGGTCTGGGAATCTTCAGGCGGAAGTAGTGTATGCATTAGCATTTCTTTGGAATTATCTTTTTGCCTATTTCTTTCCGCCTCTAGTTCTTCTTCCAAAATTCTTATGGAGTATTTGTTTGTTTTGCTGGTAGCTCCAGCATGGCCTCTCAGGTTTTGGTATACGAATCTCATTCGGATGGCCAGTTGCCAACGTTGGACACCTCCGTTTAAACCAGACCTTTTTTCTTTCTCAAGGCCATTTTTTCCATCAGGATCTCAAATCATTAAATTTGAAGGGATGGAGATTGAACGCTTGGTTTTAGTCATAGAGGTTTTTCTGACTCATTGATTAATACTATGTTTCAGGCTCATAAATCTGTCTCTAGAAAGATTTATATTGAGTCTGGAAGACCTACTTTTCTTGGCATTCTTTTAAAATTCATAGAATTTTATTATTTTTTCAGGTTGGTTTGGATAAGGTTTTGTCTTCAGTTCTTTGTTAGGACAAATCTCTACTCTTTCTGTTCTTTTTTCACAGAAAGATTGCTAATCATCCTGATATTCATTGTCTTGTACAGGCTTTGGTCCATATCAAGCCTGTCATTAATTCAATCTCTCCTCTTTGGAGTCTCAATTTGGTGCTGAGGGCTTTACAGGCTCCTCCGTTTGAAACTATGCTTTTTCTGAACATTAAATTACTTTCTTGGAAAAGTATTGTTCCTTTTGGTTATTTCTTCTACTAGAGGAGTTTTTTGAGTTATCTGCTCTTTTTTTGTGAATATCCATTTCTGATTTTTCATCAGGATAAGGCAGTGTTACTTCCTGATATCCATCATTTTTTTCAGGTTTTGATTTGTATCAAACCTGTCATTAAGCCAATTTCTCCTCCTTGGAGTCTTAATTGGGTTCTGAAGGTTTTTCAGGCTCTTCTATTTTGAGCATATTCTTGCTCTGGACATTCATTCCTTTCATGGAAAGTATTGTTCTTTTTGGACATCTCTTCAGCTAGAACAGATTTTGAATTATCTGTTTTTTCTTGTGAATCTCCTGGTTCTGATTTTTCACCAGGATAAGGTGTTTTTTTGCTGTCCTCATTTCAATTTTCACCTAAGTTGTGAATTCTAACAACATTAGTGGAGGAATTATTGTCTTTTCCTTGTGTCCTAATCCTAAGAATTCTTTGGTAAGATTCTTACATTCTTTAGGATGTTGTAAGAGTTTTGAAATATTATGTTGAAGCTACTCAGATTTCAGATAGACTTCTAGTCTATTTGTTATCTTTTCTGGTTTTAGGAAGGTCAGAAGGCATTTGCCATTTCTTTGGCATCTTGGTTAAGCTTTTGATTCATTATGCTTATTTGGAGTCGGATTATTCCCCGTCTCAGAGGATTACGGCTCATTCTACTAGGTCAGTTTCTACTTCCTGAGCTTTTTAAGAATGAAGCTTCTGTTGATCAAATTTGCAAAGCAATGACTTGGTCTTCTTTGCATACTTTTACTAATTTCTACCATTTTGATGTTTTCTCTTCTTTAGAAGCAGTTTTTGGTAGAATAGTACTTCAGGCAGCTGTTTCAGTTTGATTCTTCTGCTAATAATTTCAGTTTTTTTCATTATTAAAATTGAAACTTTTGATTTGGGTAGTGGATTAATTTTTCAGCGGAATTGGCTGTCTTTATTTTTTCCCTCCCTCTCTAGTGACTCTTGCGTGGAAGTTCCACATCTTGGGTATTTATATCCCATACGTCACTAGCTCATGGACTCTTGCTAATTACATGAAAGAAAACATAATTTCTGTAAGAACTTACCTGATAAATTCATTTCTTTCATATTAGCAAGAGTCCATGAGGCCCACCCTTTTTTGTGGTGGTTATGATTTTTTTGTATAAAGCACAATTATTCCAATTCCTTATTTTTTTGATGCTTTCGCTCTTTTCTTATCACCCCACTTCTTGGCTATTCGTTAAACTGAATTGTGGGTGTGGTGAGGGGTGTATTTATAGGCATTTTAAGGTTTGGGAAACTTTGCCCCTCCTGGTAGGAATGTATATCCCATACGTCACTAGCTCATGGACTCTTGCTAATATGAAAGAAATGCATTTATCAGGTAAGTTCTTACATAAATTATGTTTTTGCAGTTCTTGTATTGAGAGAGTTCTTATGTATAAAGACAAACTGTTTGTTTCTGAGCCACGATTTCCTCAGGATGATGCTGTACAGGCACTGCCACATCCTCTCCCCAAAATGTTCCAATCTGTAGTAACGTCACATGCAGTGCCCTACGGTTCCTCTCAATCTCCGGATGGAGTGTTTTTAAAGGCTGAGATTGTGGCCCAGGTATCCTCTGCGGTATCTGAGGTGCTGGCAGCCATTCCCATGCTGCAGGGGAAACGTAAGAGGAAAATTATAAAATCAGATAAGGTATCAGATCCTGTTCAGGCTGACCGGGTTCCTCTTTCACATAGATCGGAAGAGGAAGATACTTCAGTAGCCACTGAGGGTGAAATCTCAGATTTGGATAGTGTAATCCCTTCTTCTGATGCTGAAGTGGTTTCCTTCAGATTCAAGCTTTAGCACCTCCGTGTTTTGTGAAAGGAGGTTTTAGCTACCTTGGATGACTCCAATATGCCTATCGTAAAAAGTCTATTAAATTAAATAGATACTTTGATGTTCCCTCACCTGGCGAGGTGTTTCCAGTGCCAGACAGTGCCACAGAGATTATTACCAGGGAATGGGAGAGACCAGGAATACCCTTTTCCCCCTTTCCTGTCTTTACGAAAATGTTCCCAGTGGCCGACTCCATCAAAGAGTCGTGGCAGACGGTTCCAAAAGTTGAATGGGCGATTTCCACTCTGGCCAAGAGAACTACTATTCCTATTGAGGATAGTTGCTCTTTCAAGGATCCAATGGATAAAAAGCTGGAGGTCTTTTTCAAGAAGATGTATACTCATCAGGGGTTACAATGGCAACCGCGGTATGCATTGCTACAGTAACCAGTGCGGCAGTCTATTGGTTTGACGCTTTGTCAGAGTCCCTTCAAGCTGAAACTCATTTGGAGGAGATTCAGGATAGGATAAATGCTCTCAAGTTAGCCAATCCTTTATCACTGACGCTTCTTTGCAGGTCATTAAGTTGGGGGCCAAAATATCTGGCTTTGCAATTTTAACATGTAGAGAGCTATGGCTTAAGTCTTGGTCTGCAGACGTTTCTTCTAAAACTAAGCTTTTGGGAATCCCTTACAAGGGAAAGACCTTGTTCGGCCCTGCATTGGCAGAAATTATTTCTGATATCACGGGTGGTAAAGGATCCTTTCTTACTCAAGACAAGAAGAACAAATCGAAGGGACTTCAGACTAATTTTCATTCCATTCATAACTTCGGAGGTACATCTTCCCCTGCCTCTACCAAGCAGGAACAATCCAAGCCCTCTTGGAAGCCCGGTCAGTCTTGGAACAAGGGGAAGCAATCCAAGAAACCCGCAGCTGATTCAAAGTCAGAATTAAGGGTTTGCCCCCGATCCGGATCGGATCAAGTGGGGGGCAGACTCTCTCAGTTCTTGCAAGCTTGGGAACGAGATGTTCCAGACCCATGTGTAGTGGACTTAGTTTCCCAGGGGTACAAGTTAGACTTCAAGACTTTTCCTCCCAGGGGCAGGTTCCACCTCTCAAGATTATCTGTAGACTGGATAAAAAGAGAGGCATTTTTGAAATGTGTACAGGATCTTTCCTTCTTGGGAGTGAAAGTTCCAGTCCCAAGTCAGGAACAGGGTCTCGGCTTTTACTCCAACCTGTTTGTGGTTCCCAAAAAAGAGGGAACTTTCAGGCCCATTCTAGATCTAAAACTACTAAACAGATTCCTCAGAGTGCCGTCCTTCAAGATGGAGACTATCAGCTCCATTCTTCCTCTGATTCAAGAGAGTCAATTTATGACGACCATAGACCTGAAGGATGCCTACCTGCACATTCCCATTCACAGGAATCATCACAAATATCTGAGATTTGCCTTTCTAGACACTTTAAATTTGTAGCGCTTCCATTTGGCCTCGCCACAGCTCCCAGAATATTCTTAAAAGTCCTGGGAGCTCTATTGGCAGTAATTTGGTCCTGGGGAATTGCAGTGGCACCTTATCTGGATGACATCCTAGTTCAGGCGTCATCCTTGCAACTAGCAGAATCTCATACAAAGATCTTGTTGACGTTTCTTCCCAGTGGCAGAAATTAAGGAATTAAGGTAGGAATTAAGGTAGGAAAAATCATATTGGCTGATGCAATCAGCCAATAGAATAAAGCTTGCATTCTATTGGCTGATTGGAATCAGCCAATAGGATTGAACTTCAATTCTATTGGCTGATCCAATCAGCCAATAGGATTTCTTTCATGTAATTAGCAAGAGTCCATGAGCTAGTGACGTATGGGATATACATTCCTACCAGGAGGGGCAAAGTTTCCCAAACCTCAAAATGCCTATAAATACACCCCTCACCACAACCACAATTCAGTTTTACAAACTTTGCCTCCCGTGGAGGTGGTGAAGTAAGTTTGTGCTAGATTCTACGTTGATATGCACTTCGCAGCAGGCTGGAGCCCGGTTTTCCTCTCAGAGTGCAGTGAATGTCAGAGGGATGTGAAGAGAGTATTGCCTATTTGAATTCAATGGTCACCTTCTACGGGATCTATTTCATAGGTTCTCTGTTATCGGTCGTAGAGATTCATCTCTTACCTCCCTTTTCAGATCGACGATATACTCTTATATACCATTACCTCTACTGATTCTCGTTTCAGTACTGGTTTGGCTATCTACTATATGTAGATGAGTGTCCTGGGGTAAGTAAGTCTTATTTTTTGTGACACTCTAAGCTATGGTTGGGCACTTTATATATAAAGTTCTAAATATATGTCTTTAAACTTATATTTGCCTTGATTCAGGATGATCAATATTCCTTATTTCAGACAGTCAGTTTCATTATTTGGGATAATGCATATGAATAATCAATTTTTTTCTTACCTTAAAATTGTTTCAAATTGACTTTTTTCCCTGTGGGCTGTTAGGCTTGCGGGGGCTGAAAATGCTTCAATTTATTGCGTCATTCTTGGCGCTGACTTTTTTGGCGCAAATTTTTTTTTATCATTTCCGGCGTCATACTTGATGCCGGAAGTTTCCGTGATTGCGTAATTTTTTTTGACGTTTTGCGCCAAAAATGTTGGCGTCACCAGATGTGGCGTCATTCTTGGCGCCAAAAAATTTAAGGCACCAATAATGTGGGCGTCTTTTTGGCGCTAAAAAATGTGGGCGTCATTCTTGTCTCCACCATTTTTTCACATTATTTCAGTCTCATTTTTCATTGCTTCTGGTTGCTAGAGGCTTGTTCATTGGCATTTTTTCCCATTCCTGAAACTGTCATTTAAGGAATTTGATAATTTTGCTTTATATGTTGTTTTTTCTATTACATATTGCAAGATGTCTCAGATTGACCCTGGATCAGAATCTACTTCTGGAAAGATGCTGCCTGATGCTGGTTCTACCAAAGTTAAGTGCATTTGTTGAAAACTTGTGGTAACTGTTCCTCCGGCTGTAGTTTGTGATGAATGTCATGATAAGCTTGCTAATGCAGATAGTATTTCCATTAGTAATATACCATTACCTGTTGCTGTTCCCTCAACATCTAATACTCAGGATGTTCCTGTTAATATAAAAGAATTTGTTTCTAAATCTATTAGGAAGGCTATGTCTGTTATTCCTCCTTCCAGTAAACGTAAAAGGTCTTTTAAAACTTTTCATTTTTCAGATGAAATTTTAAATGACCGTCATCATTCTGATTTGTCTGTTTCTGAGGAGGATTTTTCTGGTTCAGAGGATTCTGTCTCAGATATTGACACTGATAAATCTTCATATTTATTTAAAATGGAATTTATTCGCTCTTTACTTAAAGAAGTTTTAATCGCATTAGAGATGGAGGAATCTAGTCCTCTTGATACTAAATCTACTAAGCGTTTAAATTTGGTTTTTAAACCTCCTATGGTTATTCCAGAGGTTTTTCCTGTCCCTGATGCTATTTCTGAAGTAATTTCTAGGGAATGGAATAATATGGGTACTTCATTTACTCCTTCTCAAAGGTTTAAGAAATTGTATCCTGTGCCATCTGACAGATTAGAGTTTTGGGACAAAATCCCTAAAGTTGATGGGGCTATCTCTACTCTTGCTAAACGTACTACTATTCCTATGGCAGATAGTACTTCCTTTAAGGATCCTTTAGATAGGAAGATTGAATCCTTTCTAAGGAAAGCTTATTTATGTTCAGGTAATCTTCTTAGGCCTGCTATTTCTTTGGCTGATGTTGCTGCCGCTTCCACTTTTTGGTTGGAGGCTTTAGCACAACAAGTATCAGACCATAATACTCATAGCATTGTTAAACTTCTTCAACATGCTAATAACTTTATTTGTGATGCCATCTTTGATATCATTAAAGTTGATGTCAGGTATATGTCTTTAGCTATTTTAGTTAGAAGAGCTTTATGGCTTAAAACTTGGAATGCAGATATGTCTTCTAAGTCAACTTTGCTTTCGCTTTCTTTCCAAGTTAATAAATTATTTGGTTCCCAGTTGGATTCTATTATTTCAACTGTTACTGGGGGGGAAAGGAACTTTTTTGCCTCAGGACAAAAAATCTAAAGGTAAATATAGGGCTGCTAATCGTTTTCGTTCCTTTCGTCAGAATAAGGAACAGAAGCCTGACCCTTCCCCTAAAGGAACGGTTTCTGTTTGGAAACCTTCTCCAATCTGGAATAAATCCAAGCCTTTTAGAAAGTCAAAACCAGCTCCCAAGTCCACATGAAGGTGCGGCCCTCATTCCAGCACAGCTGGTAGGGGGCAGGTTACGTTTTTTCAAAGACATTTGGATCAATTCGATTCACAGTCTTTGGATTCAGAACATTGTTTCACAAGGGTACAGAATAGGTTTCAAGGTAAGGCCGCCTGTACAGAGATTTTTTCTCTCTCGCATTCCAATAAACCCAGTGAAGGCTCAGGCATTTCTGAAGTGTGTTTCAGATCTAGAGTTGGCTGGAGTAATTGTGCCAGTTCCAGTTCTGGAACAGGGTCTGGGGTTTTACTCAAATCTATTCATTGTACCAAAGAAGGAGAATTCCTTCAGACCAGTTCTGGATCTAAAGATATTGAATCGTTATGTAAGGATACCAACATTCAAAATGGTAACTATAAGGACTATTCTGCCTTTTGTTCAGCAAGGGCATTATATGTCCACAATAGATTTACAGGATGCATATCTTCATATTCCGATTCATCCAGATCACTTTCAGTTTCTGAGATTCTCTTTTCTAGACAAGCATTACCAGTTTGTGGCCCTTCCGTTTGGCCTAGCAACAGCTCCAAGGATCTTTTCAAAGGTTCTCGGTGCCCTTCTCTCTGTAATCAGAGAACAGGGTATTGCGGTATTTCCTTATTTGGACGATATCTTGGTACTTGCTCAGTCTTCACATTCTGCAGAATCTCATACGAATCAACTTGTGTCGTTTCTTCAAAGACATGGTTGGAGGATCAATTTATCAAAGAGTTTGTTGATTCCTTAGACTCAGGTAACCTTTTTGGGTTTTAAAATAGATTCAGTGTCCATGACCTTGTCTCTAACAGAAAAGAGACGTCTGAAATTGGTTTCAGCCTGTCGAAACCTTCAGTCTCAATCATTCCCTTTGGTAGCTTTATGCATGGAAATTCTAGGTCTCATGACTGCTGCATCGGACGCGATCCCCTTTGCTCGTTTTCACATGCGACCTCTTCAGCTTTGTATGCTGAACCAATGGTGCAGGGATTATTCAAAGATATCACAATTAATATCCTTAAATCCCAATGTACGACACTCTCTGACGTGGTGGTTAGATCACCATCGTTTAGTCCAAGGGGCTTCTTTTGTTCGTCCAACCTGGACTGTGATCTCAACAGATGCGAGTCTGTCAGGTTGGGGAGCTGTATGGGGATCTCTGACAGCGCAGGGGGTTTGGGAATCTCAGGAGGTGAGATTACCAATAAACATTTTGGAACTCCATGCGATTTTCAGAGCTCTTCAGTTCTGGCCTCTTCTAAAGAGAGAATCGTTTATTTGTTTTCAGACAGACAATGTCACAACCGTGGCATATGTCAATCATCAGGGTGGGACTCACAGTCCTCAGGCTATGAAAGAAGTATCTCGGATACTTGTATGGGCGGAATCCAGCTCCTGTCTAATCTCTGCGGTTCACATCCCAGGCATAGACAATTGGGAAGCGGTTTATCTCAGTCGCCAGACGTTACATCCGGGCGAATGGTCCCTTCACCCAGAGGTATTTCTTCAGATTGTTCAAATCTGGGGACTTCCAGAAATAGATCTGATGGCCTCTCATCTAAACAAGAAACTTCCCAGGTATCTGTCCAGATCCAGGGATCCTCAGGCGGAGGCAGTGGACACGTTGTCGCTTCCTTGGAATTATCATCCTGCCTATATCTTTCCACCTCTAGTTCTTCTTCCAAAAGTGATTTCCAAAATTCTAATGGAACGTTCGTTTGTACTGCTGGTGGCTCCAGCATGGCCTCACAGGTTTTGGTATGTGGATCTCATTCGGATGGCCACTTGCCAACCTTGGACTCTTCCATTAAGACCAGACCTTCTATCTCAAGGCCCTTTTCTCCATCAGGATCTCAAATCATTAAATTTGAAGGTATGGAAATTGAACGCTTGATTCTTAGTCATAGAGGTTTCTCTGACTCAGTAATTAATACTATGTTACAGGCTCGTAAATCTGTATCTAGGAGGATTTATTATCGAGTCTGGAAGACTTACATTTCTTGGTGTTCTTCTCATAAATTCTCCTGGCATTCTTTTAGAATTCCTAGAATTTTACAGTTTCTTCAAGATGGTTTGGATAAAGGTTTGTCTGCAAGTTCCTTGAAAGGATAAATCTCTGCTCTTTCTGTTCTTTTTCGCAGAAAGATTGCTAATCTTCCTGATATTCATTGTTTTGTACAGGCTTTGGTTCGTATCAAACCTGTCATTAAGTCAATCTCTCCTCCTTGGAGTCTTAATTTGGTTCTGAGGGCTTTACAAGCTCCTCCGTTTGAACCTATGCATTCTCTGGACATTAAATTACTTTCTTGGAAAGTTCTGTTCCTTTTGGCCATCTCTTCTGCTAGAAGAGTTTCTGAGTTATCTGCTCTTTCTTGTGAATCTCCTTTTCTGATTTTTCATCAGGATAAGGCAGTGTTGCGGACTTCATTTAAATTTCTACCTAAGGTTGTGAATTCTAACATCATTAGTAGAGAAATTGTTGTTCCTTCATTGTGTCCTAATCCTAAGAATTCAAAGGAGAGATCTTTACATTCTTTGGATGTAGTTAGAGCTTTGAAATATTATGTTGAAGCTACTAAAGATTTTAGAAAGACCTCTAGTCTATTTGTTATCTTTTCTGGGTCCAGAAAAGGTCAGAAGGCCTCCGCCATTTCTTTGGCGTCTTGGTTAAAGTCTTTGATTCATCATGCTTATGTAGAGTCGGGTAAATCCCCGCCTCAAAGAATTAAAGCTCATTCTACTAGGTCAGTTTCTACTTCCTGGGCGTTTAGAAATGAAGCTTCTGTTGATCAGATTTGCAAAGCAGCAACTTGGTCTTCTTTGCATACTTTTACTAAATTCTACCATTTTGATTTGATGTGTTTTCTTCTTCTGAAGCAGTTTTTGGTAGAAAAGTACTTCAGGCAGCTGTTTCAGTTTTATTCTTCTGCTTATAATTTCATTTTTTTTCATTATTGAGATTAAAACTTTTGTTTTGGGTTGTGGATTATTATTTTTCAGCGAAAATGGCTGTCTTTATTTTATCCCTCCCTCTCTAGTGACTCTTGCGTGGAAGTTCCACATCTTGGGTATTTATTATCCCATACGTCACTAGCTCATGGACTCTTGCTAATTACTTGAAAGAAAACATAATTTATGTAAGAACTTACCTGATAAATTAATTTCTTTCATATTAGCAAGAGTCCATGAGGCCCACCCTTTTTTGTGGTGGTTATGATTTTTTTGTATAAAGCACAATTATTCCAATTCCTTATTTTTGATGCTTTCGCTCTTTTCTTGTCACCCCACTTCTTGGCTATTCGTTAAACTGAATTGTGGGTGTGGTGAGGGGTGTATTTATAGGCATTTTGAGGTTTGGGAAACTTTGCCCCTCCTGGTAGGAATGTATATCCCATACGTCACTAGCTCATGGACTATTGCTAATATGAAAGATATGAATTTATCAGGTAAGTTCTTACATAAATTATGTTTTTTCCTACCTTAATTCCGATTGGCTGATAGGATTCTATCAGCCAATCGGAATTGAAGGGATGCCATCTTGGATGATGTCACTTAAAGGAACATTCATTCTTCAGTCGCCGTCGGATGCGTCGGATGTCTTCAAGATGGACCTGCTCTGCTCCGGATGGAACAAGATAGAAGATGCCGTCTGGATGAAGACTTCTGCCGGTCTGGATGTCCTCTTCTGGCCGGATCGGATGAAGACTTCTGCCGGTCTGGAGATCCACTTGTGCCCGGTTGGGTGAAGATGGCTCAAGGTAGGGTGATCTTCAAGGGGGTAGTGTTAGGTTTTATTAAGGGGGGATTGGGTGGGTTTTAGAGTAGGGTTGGGTGTGTGGGTGGTGGGTTTTAATGTTGGGGGGTATTGTATTTTTTTTTTTACAGGTAAAAGAGCTGATTACTTTGGGGCAATGCCCCACAAAAAAGAGCTTTTAAGGGCTATTTGTAATTTAGTATAGGGTAGGGATTTTTATTATTTTGGGGGGCTTTTTTACTTTATTAGGGGGATTAGATTAGGTGTAATTTCTTTTTTATTTTCTGTAATTTAGTGTTTGTTTGTTTTTGTACTTTAGTTTATTTAATTTAATTATAGTTGGTTTAGATAATTAATTTAATTATAGTGTAGTGTTAGGTGTAATTGTAACTTAGGTTAGGGTTTATTTTACAGGTAAATTTGTACTTATTTTAACTAGGTAGTTATTAAATAGTTAATAACTATTTAATAACTATTGTACCTAGTTAAAAAAATACAAAGTTGCCTGTAAAATAAAAATAAATCATAAGATAGCTACAATGTAACTATTAGTTATATTGTAGCTATCTTATGGTTTATTTTATAGGTAAGTATTTAGTTTTAAATAGGAATAATTTGGTTAATTATAGTAAATTTATTTAGATGTATTTAAATTATATTTAAGTTAGGGGGGTGTTAGGGTTAGACTTAGGTTTAGGGGTTAATAAATGTATTATAGTGTTGGCGGCGGCAGATTAGGGGTTAATAAATTTAATATAGTTGGGGGGGCAGATTAGGAGTTAATAAATAAAATGTAGGGTTCGGCAATGTTGGGGGCATCAGATTTGGGGTTCATAATATAATGTAGGTGGCGGCGGTGTCCGGAGCGGCAGATTAGGGGTTAATAATATAATGTAGGTGGCGACGATGTCGGGGGCGGCAGATTAGGGGTAAATAAGTGTAAGATTAGGGGTGTTTAGACTCGGGGTTCATGTTAGGGTGTTAGGGTCTAAACGTAAATTTTCTTTCCCATAGGAAACAATGGTGCTGCGTTAGGAGCTGAACGCTGCTTTTTTGCAGGTGTTAGGTTTTTTCAGCCAGCTCAGCCCCATTGTTTCCTATGGGGAAATCGTGCACGAGCACGTTTTACCTGCTTACCGCTACCGTAAGCAACGCTGGTATTGAGGTGAGATGTGGAGCTAAATTTTGCTCAACGCTCAGTTTTCTGAGGCTAACGCCGACTTGCAGAAAACTCATAATACCAGCGCTGTCTTAAGTGAGCAGTGAGAAAAAAAAGGAGCGTTAGCACCGCACAGCCTTACCGACAAACACTCGTAATCTAGCCGTATGTTTTTATGTTTTTTCCATTTTTAAATGTTATATCCCTTTCTGTTTAATTTGACTTATTTCAAATAACAAATTTTCATTGTTTTCTGTTGACGAATAAATCAAAATTTACATTTTTAAATTTAGTCATAAAAGGAAAAAATGTTGTTTAAGTCAATTTTGACTAAAACCTTTATATTTTCCTTGCCTGTTATCATTTTTGGAAGAAAAAAAGAGAGAGCAAAACACTCAATCTTTGTTGAAAGCCATCTTTTACAGCTGTTACTGCGTAGCTGCTCTACCTCTTCATCAGAAACATGTAGAAAAACGGCCTGAGAGAGGTCAGATGGCGTATAAGTGCTTTGCTTCTTACTTTCATTAGCAAAAGTGATGGCTACCCATGGATTTCAAATTTGTTTCAATTCATCCTGCAAGCTCTTTTCAGTCTAAAGTATGGATTGATTGTCACTCAAGGGCTTCAGCTGTAACAAAGACAGAAGTCATATAGAAAAGGTTTTGACATGTGATCTCACAGGGTTGATGCCACTAGCAGCTGACCTATCATAAGACCAAAGGAAAGATGCCAAAGGAGTCTTATGTGTGAGTTTTAAGTGTGCTGCACCCTGCTAGCTGCTGCTTGGAAACAGTCTAACTCACATAATAGAGTGATTTTGTAATCTGTCATAATACTATAATCTTTTGATCCTGAGACTTTGACCCCTTGCAGGTATAATAACTCCTTTATTCACTGCCATATGGACCCAGTCTCAGTGAGAGAAACAATTATTTATCTCCCTATTAAATATCTAAAGCAAATATACTTTCCCCCACTGACAAATATTTATATTCATTAGTAAACCCTCAAAAGTCAGACCAATCAATTCACCCAATTAACACATTGATGATTCAAAGTGGTCTTTATGAAAAATACTGTCAAGTTTAACAGTTAAATGTGACAATTTTTTAAAATCATACTAATAGGGTTTCATTGTATTGAATTAAATTTTTTTTTTTTTTTTGGGGGGGTTGCTTTCTATCAATTTTTTTCATTTCTATGTATAATGACAGCTGTATAGAAATGGTGTTTAATGTGAAAATGTAAACCTTAGTTTATGGTAAGGTAGTTGTATGTTTTAGCTTAGTAATTTGCCAGGAAACTTCTGTGATGGTGTGGTGAAATCATTAAAAAAACATAAATTATGCTTACCTGATAATTTTCTTTTCTTCTGACGGGAAGAGTCCACAGCTGCATTCATTACTTTTGGGAATTCAGAACCTGGCTACCAGGAGGAGGCAAAGACACCCCAGCCAAAGGCTTCAAATACCTCCCTCACTTCCCTGATCCCCCAGTCATTCAGCCAACAGAACAAGGAACAGTAGAAGAAATATCAGGGTGAAAAAAGGTGCCAGAAGAACAAAAATGTACTGCCGCCCTATAGATATAGCGCGGGCGGGGGAGCTGTGGACTCTTCCCATCAGAAGAAAAGAAAATTATCAGGTAAGCACAATTTGTTTTTCTTCTTAAACAGGAAGATTCCACAGCTGCATTCATTACTTTTGGGAAAACAATACCCAAGCTAGAGGACACTGAATGCAAACAAAGGGTTGGTACAAAAAAAGGTGGCTCCTTCGAAAGGCACCACAATGTGAAATTACTCGACACCCCACAAAAACTACATATGACGAAGGGAAAACCGGAATCCTGGGTAACCACTCATCAGCCACGCAACCTGCAAAGCCGTGCTAGAGAGCACTCAAACCCAGAGTCTGCTGAGCACAAAGGCTTCCGATGAGTCAGCCCTGCGGCACTCAACTCCCACAGAAAACATTCCTGACCTAAAACAAAAAAAAAACTTCTATCAACCCCCCAAGAGGGAGAGTAGAGGAACCCAGAAGATATCCAAAGGACCATCCAACACGGGCTCAAGACAAACTGGTCAAAAATCCCTATCCTCCCCCGAGAGGGAGAATAGAAGACCCCATAAGATAGCCAAAAGTCCCCAATCCAACTAGAGCAACCCAAGGTTGCAACAGGACCACAATCCAGGGAAACAAATTCCTTAAGAGGACAAGGATCAGAAGATAAGTCCATAGTCAGGAGAAAACATTACTAGGATGACCGGAAAGTCATATCCCAGACACCGCAAAACTGTCCTAGCAGCTAAAAAAGAGCTCTCCAAGAGGACACAGAGCCACCTGTGAGCAAAACTTGTGATGACCAATCACCAGGCAGCAAAGCTGTCCCGAATCCTCGTGGGACACATCCCACCGAGAAGTGCCGAAAATCTAGACAACAGCTCCCTCCAAAGAGCGTTCCATCCTGGCAGCAGATGCCACCAGTAGAGAGATGGGCACAAAGAGTCCCCCCATTTAAGAGGAGGACAGATTCAATACCTGCAAATGGTCCATACTGCAAAAAAGCAGAATGATCCCCGGCCTTCCTTCCAGGGTAATGGTCCCAGAAAGGAGAGAGACCAAAAACAAGAGCCTCATACCCTTGGAAGAAAAAGGATGGATCTACAAGGAATCACACCCCCAGAGTAGAACCCTGACCGAACTGGTAGGCTATCCTGAACTATGACAGGAACCTCATGCTCGGGTCCAAGGACCCCTACATAGCAGCCTTCTATAAAGAAGGAACAATCCTCAAGGGAAGAAAGTACTCTGACCCACAGCATTCCAATACCAGAATTCATTCCATGATTCTGAGAACGCAAGAGACGGAAAAAAAACCTACGAGGCCTTCACAGATACTGATGTAACTCCCAATCCAGGAGAACAGGTAAAAACCCTTTCCTCACCCTAGGTGAGAAGAAGAGGATTAGGCAACGGTAACCACCCTAACAATAGAGTCTAAACCCCAATATTGTCAGTCCAGTTGGAACCACAACTGGAGCCTACCAGAAGCATCAGATGTGCCAGCAGACAAGTAGTGATCCGTCAGAAACCTCAAACTGAAGCCTCAGGCTGATATAAATTTCCCATGAGAGTCAGAAACCCCCGCTCCAAAGGGACACGCGGTAAAACCAAACCCTAAGGTTAAACAGGACCATCTATATCCGTTCCAGGCAAGAGACATGGTCCTAAGCCAGAGTCCTCCAAAAACAGAACCAAACTGAAGATCTAAGCACCTGAGGAACCCATAAGCTGCCTCCTATGGTTAGGAGTGCACCCAGACAGTGCCTTCCGCCATCTAAATCCTTAGATTTAAAGAACCTAGCAACATCCACAAACCCGAGAGTCCGAAAAAGACTTCCCATTGGTTTAGAAAAAGGGCAACCAGTACCCCTGGATCGCAAGATAATCCATGTAGACAGGCCTAACGACCTGACCCACACACTGGAGAATATAAATGGTCAATTTCCTGACCCTGACAGATGAAAAGACTGAAACTGATCCCAGAACTCCTACCCTTAAGCTCGAAGGGCTAGAACTGCAATAAGATCAACGGATAGCATCCGAGAGTCTAAGGACCATGGTAAGACAAGGGGCAGTTCGTATCTTGAGAAGATGACAGCCTCCAGAGATCCTTGCAGGATCGGTCTCCCGACATCCTTGAAATTAAATAACAACGGGAGCCTTGCAGCTCCTGGTAGAAAGGCAGGGTGGCCCCTGCACTCTATGTACTAGAGCAAATGAAACACTGAGAAAAAGGAAGAAGGACATGCCTGCACTTCCAGAACAAATGACCCAACCCAAACGGGAGGGAAGGAAATATCACCACCGCAAAAGGAATGCGACTAGGCCACAGAGACGTCATCCGGAGATACCGCAAGTGAAGACGCAAATCTTCCACCAGATACTACAGGGAGTGCAGAATTATTAGGCAAATGAGTATTTTGACCACATCATCCTCTTTATGCATGTTGTCTTACTCCAAGCTGTATAGGCTCGAAAGCCTACTACCAATTAAGCATATTTGGTGATGTGCATCTCTGTAATGAGAAGGGGTGTGGTCTAATGACATCAACACCCTATATCAGGTGTGCATAATTATTAGGCAACTTCCTTTCCTTTGGCAAAATGGGTCAAAAGAAGGACTTGACAGGCTCAGAAAAGTCAAAAATAGTGAGATATCTTGCAGAGGGATGCAGCACTCTTAAAATTGCAAAGCTTCTGAAGCGTGATCATCGAACAATCAAGCGTTTCATTCAAAATAGTCAACAGGGTTGCAAGAAGCGTGTGGAAAAACCAAGACGCAAAATAAATGCCCATGAACTGAGAAAAGTCAAGCGTGCAGCTGCCAAGATGCCACTTGCCACCAGTTTGGCCATATTTCAGAGCTGCAACATCACTGGAGTGCCCAAAAGCACAAGGTGTGCAATACTCAGAGACATGGCCAAGGTAAGAAAGGCTGAAAGACGACCACCACTGAACAAGACACACAAGCTGAAACGTCAAGACTGGGCCAAGAAATATCTCAAGACTGATTTTTCTAAGGTTTTATGGACTGATGAAATGAGAGTGAGTCTTGATGGGCCAGATGGATGGGCCCGTGGCTGGATTGGTAAAGGGCAGAGAGCTCCAGTCCGACTCAGACGCCAGCAAGGTGGAGGTGGAGTACTGGTTTGGGCTGGTATCATCAAAGATGAGCTTGTGGGGCCTTTTCGGGTTGAGGATGGAGTTAAGCTCAACTCCCAGTCCTACTGCCAGTTTCTGGAAGACACCTTCTTCAAGCAGTGGTACAGGAAGAAGTCTGCATCCTTCAAGAAAAACATGATTTTCATGCAGGACAATGCTCCATCACACGCGTCCAAGTACTCCACAGCGTGGCTGGCAAGAAAGGGTATAAAAGAAGAAAATCTAATGACATGGCCTCCTTGTTCACCTGATCTGAACCCCATTGAGAACCTGTGGTCCATCATCAAATGTGAGATTTACAAGGAGGGAAAACAGTACACCTCTCTGAACAGTGTCTGGGAGGCTGTGGTTGCTGCTGCACGCAATGTTGATGGTGAACAGATCAAAACACTGACAGAATCCATGGATGGCAGGCTTTTGAGTGTCCTTGCAAAGAAAGGTGGCTATATTGGTCACTGATTTGTTTTTGTTTTGTTTTTGAATGTCAGAAATGTATATTTGTGAATGTTGAGATGTTATATTGGTTTCACTGGTAAAAATAAATAATTGAAATGGGTATATATTTGTTTTTTGTTAAGTTGCCTAATAATTATGCACAGTAATAGTCACCTGCACACACAGATATCCCCCTAAAATAGCTATAACTAAAAACAAACTAAAAACTACTTCCAAAACTATTCAGCTTTGATATTAATGAGTTTTTTGGGTTCATTAAGAACATGGTTGTTGTTCAATAATAAAATTAATCCTCAAAAATACAACTTGCCTAATAATTCTGCACTCCCTGTAGACCTACAGAAGTCAATCCCATCTCCAGACTCCAAAGGAATGGAAATCTACGGTTCAGAGTCCCCAGGGACCCTAGGAACCACAATGACATCTGAAAAAGTCGGTCATGCATCTCAAGCAATATTGCCAGAAAAAACAACTTATATCGGAGCTCACAACCTTCCTTCCGGAAGCGTTGAATCTATGCCCCAGGCCCCATACTTCATAATAGGATCAGAGCCTGGAGTCCATAACACTGGGCCATTTTTTTTTTGTTTATCCGACAGAATAATCAACACCACGAGGGGGACATAAACCCAAGAAAACAGTAGCGCCCGACCAGTACCTGCCTGGTACAAGAACACTCCAGAACTGTCTAAGGTCCAAGAAAAATCTACCCAAAGGTTCGATAATATGAACTAGAAAACATAACCTCGGTCTTAACCAAAGTGCGCAACTTCCGAGGAAGCGCCCATGCGACCACAAAATCTCAAAAATATCGGTTCCGGAGAAATGAACATTCCCAAAACTGAAGTTATATCAGATTTGAGCTTATACAAACAAATCAAATACATCCTAACTGGATTAAAAATAAAAGTAAGGCAGCACCCGTGGGTGAACGCCCAAGGAAAAAAGGTACGCCAACCGGACCAGCTGATCAGAGCACCCCTTCACCCAAGCTCAGAACTGGAACCGATACATAAAAGAAAGAAAAACAGAGACATAAAAGGAGATTTGCTTCATCCCCAAGCGTTTAACCCAGTTTGCCATCCGGCATCTAAGGCCTTGGATCCCTTGGCCCACTAGGACTGGGATCCTCTAGCAATGCCAAAACATGCTGTAGTAGGACACAAACACGTGCCAACCTATAACGGAAGGCAAAATTATCCCTGATCAACAAATGACTCCAGCCCCAAGGTTGGGGCCCCTGAAGCCTCAGAGGCCCACTCTTCCCCAGGAGGCTAAACTGATTCGGGTGATCCCACGCCCGACGGGCCCTGGTTGACAGAACATGGACAATATCTTAAAAATATTTCACTTGGGAGATACAAATGAGCCAGTGCCATGCAGAACCGTGCTGTAACCTCTGGAGGAAACAAGCCACCTTCTGGAGGAGTAAAGGCCATAGGGACACCTGCTTGCGTAGCAAAGGAAAGTTCTGGGACCCGCACCTCACAGGACATAGAATCCTCGGGGGTGGGTGGCTCAACGCACTCTGAGGACCCTGAATCGGGAGAAGAGAATACTCTGTAACGGCAATCGGAACATAACTAATGGGCATGGATAACCCGGGCCATTTCATATTCATCACAAGCAGCATTCTCTGCATCATAGACATCCGTGTCTAAAAAATCAGAATCCTTCCTCTTGGTATTACAAAAATGATAAACACTAACTGGCACCTCTTTTACACCCCCAATGGCTCAGGCACTCACTACCAGACAACCAACGGGCAGACTCTCTGTCGTCACACAGTCAGCATACGGAAGTGAAAAACAATGTAAACGCACCCGGTCACAGGGTGCACCATGCAAGTCATAAAAAGAGCGCGCAAATGATGATAAGGACGAAATGTTCCGAAAAGCCATGAGCCTAAAGTATTACTACAAATCAGCAGATAGAACCACATAACAAACATGATAAAAGTCCCCCCTGTTCAATAACCCCCCCTCAGAGGATATTAACCCATGATTCCTATTTTAAGATAAAAGGAGTCCCACTGGGACCCTACCTTCTTGTTAACATCACATTCACATAATGAAGTAAAATTAAACGATCTTACCGGAATCTACACCGTGGAACAGGAACATGGCCCTTCAAGTGTAACAGATAGTAGCCTTGCCTCTGACATGGACTTGAGTGAATAAAGGCAGGCAGCAAAACTCGTCAATGCTGATTGCCAAGGAACTGTTAATATGAGTCTGGATGGTTTCACAGAAAGACTCTCCCTGCATCTCCGGACTCTAACCTTCATCCATGCTCTCACTGAGAGGCTGACAGGACTACTTAAAACTCCAGTCCCATTTTGAAGAGTACTACCCTCCGTAAGAGACTATCTCAAACTTCTGACACTTCTCTGCCAACCTCCTGTGACGAAAGGCAAAGAATGACTGGGGGTTGAGGGAAGTGGGGGAGGTATTTGAAGCCTTTGGCTGGGGTGTCTTTACCCCCTCCTGGTGGCCAGGTTCTGAATTTCCAAGAGTAATAAATGCAGCTGTGGACTCTTCCCATTTAAGAAAATAATTTATTTTATTTTTTTAACAAACCAAATTGCTATGATAAACATACTAAAAAAAAATTAATAAAAATACAAACAATGTGATTCCCATGTTCCAGAGAGGCAAATGCATTTGTCAATATGGAGATAAAGGTACAGGGCAACAGAAAGGATCTCATTGCGTTTTACATTATAAACTTAAAGGGACAGTATACACCAATTTTCATATAACTGCATGTAATAGACACTACTATAAAGAAGAAGAATATTCACAGATACTGATATAAGCACACAGATAGGGTATATCACAACCACCTCTATATAAATCTGTCTGGTCTCAGTGCTGAGATTAAAATAAAAAAAAACCATAGGGCCAGGGTACCAAAAGGAGTCACTGATATCAGGTCCATGAACTCAGGGAGTAGCACATCACACAAGCAGATATCCCTATGCGCTCAAAGGGGTCCTCCTGCCTGCAAACTGCTGTGATTGAACCCAGCCAGACGATTTCTTACTGCTTCCCTAGTTCTAAAAAGTACATTCAAAAATATTAATTCAATGGTGTGGTTGTGTAGCCAGTAACGTAATAGACATGTGTAACCCAAAACGCATCCAAAATTGTATTTAAATCACAGTCGTATCAATCAGAGTCACAAGTGCTTTTCGTTACAACTACAAACTATTATAACGTTACTATGTAGCTTATTTGTTTTAGCAACCAAACAAGCTCATCAGTCACATAGAACCCCATCGGCCCCGCCCACCAACGCATTTCGTCACAGTGTGTGACTTCGTCAGGGCATAGGGGAGGCCCAGCCTGATTACCCGGTTTATGTAGACATAAGTTGCCATAGCAACCATTGGTATGTGCGGAAGTGTTAACCACCAGGCGTATAAACAATTAATCTTTCATCTTTGAAAGTGCTCAACATCTTTTATAATTATTGTAGGCTATATCACTTTTGTCAAAACTTGTGTATTATGATCATTGGGGATAAATCTACTTCAAGTTTCTGTAGAATTCAATTATGTATACACATATTAATTCCTCTATAAACTCATAGTGCTTGGCATACTTATTTGTACATTGTGACACATAACTGCACTTTAGTATTTTCAATCTAACCATAATAATTCATGGTTATAAAACTTTTTACACCCAGGGGATTGAAAAATTATTTTTATGAAAAATGTATTGATTCAATGTTCAACAGTTATACAATCGACTTCATATCCTAATGACAGTTTAAATAAACATATATATTAGCCACTTTTTTTAATTTATTTTTTTATTATACTTTTATTGAGGAGAAAAGAAAAACAGTTTACAGGCACAGAATCGGATTACATTATGTGCGATAACATATTTCACAGTAAGAGCATAAAAACCTGAATAGGACATACAAATCATAATGTGATACAGCAAGTCAACTCAATGCAAAAATACTGCCTGTATTATAGAAAGTAATAAAATAAAATCTCCAGTTTTCTGCCTCCATACCATAACTGAGGCCAAATGGGCCTCCAACATACAGATTATGAAGAATAACAGGAGGATAGCTTTAATATCAAGCCACTCTTGGATCTTTAGTGTGCTAATGACATCAAACATAAGAGTACTACTTCCATAACACCAATGAGGCCTCTCTCGGACCCCCAATATATGTAGTAGAAGGATTAGTAGGAAGGTTACATTAGTAGAAGGCTACTTTTGGACCTTTAATATGTTAGTGAAAAACATCAGTTATGGGACTGGCATATACTTCTAGCATATATGGTATATATAAAATGGGCAAACTTTTACTTATATAATAAACTTTGTGACTACTAGCATCAGGCAGTTATATGTGGGTAAAGCTTGGCCCTAGTTGCGATCTCCAAACCAGAGCCAGCAAGATGAGGGTTAAACTCAGTCTTTTATGAGGAATATACTCTTCAGTAGATGCAGGGTAAAGAAAAGGAAAGCATTGTGGTCAAATGTCCAAGGATCTATCCACATATTATTATCATAGAATTACCCCACTCCAGTTCTATCCGTCAGGAATCGGTATCTAGCGCTAGTGAGAGAGAACCGGCCGGTAAACTGGAGGAGGTATGCAAAAAAGGGAGCAACATAGAAAATGTCCCCCACACCGGCATATAAAGTCCCCGGGGTGTTATGGCTCTGCGTTTGTAACAGTAGGGACTCCGACTTGATGTTCACTTCAGGGGTTAAATTGAAAAATCTTCCTGACGCTGATCGCACAGTTCCTTCTAAGTACAATCGCTGCAGCCCTTCTAAGCTCCGTAGGACCCGGGTTTCGATAGACTGTAGCCTTGTCCACGATGGGGTATTACCCCTCCGCTGATCCAATGCAATTGGGGTTTCATGTATTTCTCTGGTAGGTCTCCCTACCACATCGGGGCTTAACACCACAGACCCCTTCCCCGTAGGCAGATCAGCTCCGCTGGCGTCCCTCAGCTCCGGCTCCACACCCACATCACAAACCAGGCAACTTGTGTCTGCGGTGCTGTCCACATACTGGGAAGGAGATGGCCGATACCAGGGTCCCAAATCACCGCCAACCTCACATCTATTGGCCGCACATGCAAACTCCTCATCTAGCGGCTCAGGGCAAAAGGCCGCGTGTATGGCTTCAGTGAATGCCTTTTCACAAGTGTCAAGCATATCGCTGATCTTTTGTAAAAGCAGCTCTGTCATCCTCTCAATGCCGTTGTCTCTCAGAGTGCTCCAACATTTTTGAACTGTCTCCAGCACAAATGGCTGGCTATACTGACTAATCAGAATAAATGGGGGGGTAGAGAAAGGTCCAGGCCGTAGCTAGGCCTCTGCTGCGCACCTCCTCTAATAAGGTCTGCCTGTGTACGTTGGCACATTAAGTCTCATACATCTATTTCACGAGTGTTTCTTTTCATATATCCCTTAAGTAGAAATAAGATTTGCTGAGCTAAGGAGGGATAAACAGCAGATTTATCAGCTCCAATTTCCCACCGTACCTAAAAGGCTGCCATCTTGGTCGCTGGTCGGACACGCCCCCCCATATTAGCCACTTTTATTATATATGTCATAGTGTGATGAGTTTATTATTATTTTTTACAAATCCTTCTGAAGATAACATTATTTCTGCAATTTCAATTTTCTAATTCTTTCATTGGCTGGAACAAGGGCCCTTATGTTCTAATAGAAGAAACAGTGGCATGACAAGCTACAGAGAGATGACAGAGCAGGAGTAAAAAGGAGAGGTTGATAGGATAACTTGGGGATGGGTCAAATAAAAACTGGGGTTATTAGAAGAGCATAGATTTTCTTATACAGAAAATTCCTGTTCACTGTGCCTAAACAGAGTCAAGTTGTGACAGAGAAAAAGAGTAGGACTGCACCACAGAGTGGAATAAAAATGGAATAATCCTTTATTACAGCATAACAGCAAACATGGTGACAGACAGACATGGAGGTTGCAGACAGTCTGACACATTTCGAGCCCCCTAGTGGCGCTTAATCATAGACTAATCAGGTAGGTATCTAATCCCCTTTTATAGGTAAAAGAAATGTACATCTGATATCAATAAGCAGCAAAATGTGAACACATTTAAAAACATACAAAGATCAACACAGCATATATTTACATATCCCTCCTTCCCCTCTATGAAGCACGAAACACAAGGAAGCCTAGTAATAGCCCTGTAGTGACCAAAAGACAATATCACCTCTTAAAGCATTTATATGTTGCTATAAAATCAGCTTATTCATTCATTATATTATATAAATTATTCTAGATGATTATGTTATATACAAAATAACTACAAAGTAACTGATGTCCCATTCCTTATTCAAGCCTAAAGGGGACCTTGTCCTTAATTTAAAAATCCAATATAACTCTTTTTTTTATCTAGGATTTTATATTTATTCCCCCCTCTCACTGGTACTTTGGCTATATCAATGACTTTAATGGAGAAATGTCCTATGTGGGTAAAATGCACATTATTAAAGTGTCTTGTGACTGTAGAATCCACATTCTAATTTTTCACATCATTAAAGTTTTCCCTTGCACATACATGTAAGGGTCTTGTTGTTTTGCCAACATATTGACAGTGGCAAAATTTGCATTAAATAAACCACAAAAATGGTCTTGTAATTCGCATAAAAATCTATTTCTTTCATGTAATTGGCAAGAGTCCATGAGCTAGTGACGTATGGGATATACAATCCTACCAAGAGGGGCAAAGTTTCCTAAACCTCAAAATGCCTATAAATACACCCCCTCACCACACCCACAATTCAGTTTTACAAACTTTGCCTCCTATGGAGGTGGTGCAGTAAGTTTGTGCTAAGATTTCTATGTTGATATGCGCTTCTCAGCATTTTTTGAAGCCCAATTCCTCTCAGAGTACAGTGAATGTCTGAGGGATGTGAAGGGAGTATCACCTATTGAATGCAATGGTTTTCCTCACGGGGATCTATTTCATAGATTCTCTGTTATCGGTCGTAGAGATTAATCTCCTACCTCCCTTTTCAGATCGACGATATACTCTCATATTCCATTATCTCTACTGATAACCGTTTCAGTACTGGTTTGCTATCTGCTATATGTGGATGGGTGTCTTTTGGTAAGTATGTTTTCATTACTTAAGACACTCTCAGCTATGGTTTGGCACTTTATGTATTTATATAAAGTTCTAAATATATGTATTGTATTTATATTTGCCATGATTCAGGATTTCAGTATATTTCCTTTTGCAGACTGTCAGTTTCATATCTGGAAAATGCTTTTTTATGAAAATGTATTTCTTACCTGGGGTATAGTCTCTTTTTCAAATTGACGTCTTTTAAATTCATGGGCAGAATTAGACTTGCGAGGGCGCAAAATGCCAAAGTTTATTGCGTCATTCTTGGCGTGAGATTTTTTGGCGCAAAGTTACGTTCATTGACGCAAATTAGTCATTTTCCGGCGTCTTAGTTGACGTCGAGTCCTTCACAAGGTTGCGTCATCTATGACGCGAGTGTGACGTTTTTGGCACCTAAAAATATTTTTCTGTTTGTTGTGCGTCATACGTGGCGCCAAATATTTTCATTATTTAATACTCCATCCATTTTTATTTGCCTCTTGCCTTTTTCTATGTCAAAGGGCTATGCTGTTTGCATTTTTTCCCATTCCTGAAACTGCCATATAAGGAAATTGATAATTTTGCTTTATATGTTGTTTTTTTCTCTTACATTTGCAAGATGTCTCAATCTGATCCTGTCTCAGAATTCACTGTTGGATCCCAGCTGCCTGATAACAGTTCTACCAAAGCTAAGTGCATTTGTTGTAAACTTGTGGAGATTATACCTCCAGCTGTGGTTTGTAATAGTTGTCATAATAAACTTTTACATGCAGAAAATGTAGCCATCAGTAGTAGTTCATTACCTGTTGCTGTTCCCTCAACATCTAATGTACAAGATATACCTGTAAATTTAAAATAATTTATTTCTGATTCTTTTCAGAAGGCTTTGTCTGCCATCCCGCCTTCTAATAAACGTAAAAGGTCTTTTAAAACTTCTCATAGAATTGATGAAATTTCAAATGACCGGCAACATACTGATTTATCCTTCTCTGATGAGGATCTATCTGATTCAGAAGATCCTGCCTCAGATATTGACACTGACAAATCTTCTTATTTATTTAAAATGGAGTATATTCGTTCTTTATTAAAAGAAGTGTTGATTACATTGGATATGGAGGAAACTAGTCGTCTTGATATTAAAAGTAGTAAATGTTTAAATTCTGTTTATAGACCTCCTGTGATTATTCCAGAGGTTTTTCCAATTCCTGATGCTATTTCTGATATGATTCTAAAGAATGGAATAGGTCTGGTACTTCTTTTATTCCTTCTTCAAGGTTTAAAAAATTGGATCCTTTGCCAGCATTTAGATTGGAGTTTTGGGAAAAGATCCCCAAAGTTGATGGGGCTATCTCCACTCTTGCTAAATGTACTACTATTCCTACGGAAGATAGTACTTCTTTTAAAGATCCTTTAGATAAGAAACTTGAATCGTATCTAAGGAAGTCTTATTTATATTCATGTCATCTTCTTAGGCCTGCAATTTCTTTGGCTGATGTTGCAGCTACTTCAACTTTTTGGTTGGAAACTTTAGCGCAACAAGTATCAGATCATGATTTGTCTAGCATTGTTAAGTTGATTCAACATGCTAATAATTTAATTTTTGATGCCATTTTTGATATCATCAAAATTGATGTTAGATATATTTCTTTAGCTATTTTAGCTAGAAGAGCTTTGGGCTCAAATCTTGGAATGCTGACATGACTTCTAAATCCAGATTGCTTTCTCTTTCTTTCCAAGGTAATAAATTATTTTTTTCTCAGTTGGATTCAATAATTTCAACTGTCACTGGGGACAGGATAAAAAAACCTAAAGGTAAATCTAAAGCTTCTAACCGTTTTCGTTCCTTTTGACATAATAAGGAACAGAAATCTAATCCTTCTCCAAAGGAATCTGTTTCCACTTGGAAGCCTTCCTCAAATTGGAATAAATCCAAGCCTTTTAAGAGATCAAGCCAACCCCCAAGTCCGCATGAAGGTGCGGCCCTCAGCTGGTAGGGGGCAGATTAAAATTTTTCAAATATGTTTGGATCAGTTCGGTCCAAAATCATTGGATTCAGAGTATTGTCTCTCAGGGGTAAAGAATAGGATTCAGAGTTAGACCACCTGTGAGAAGATTTTTTTCTCTCACGCATTCCAGCGAACCCAGTAAAGGCTCATGCTTTCCTGAAGTGTGTTTCAGACCTGGAGATATCAGGGCTAATCATGTCAGTTCCGTTTCAGGAACAGGGCCTGGGGTTTTATTCAAATCTATTCATTGTCCCAAAGAAAGAAAATTCATTCAGACCAGTTTTGGATCTAAAGATTTTGAATCGATATGTAAGAGTACCAACTTTCAAGATGGTGACTATAAGGACTATTCTGCCTTTTGCTCAGCAAGGTCATTATATGTCCACAATAGACTTACAGGATGCATATCTTCATATTCCGATTCATCCGGATCACTATCAGTTCCTGAGATTCTCTTTTCTAGACAAGCATTACCAATTTGTTGCTCTTTCTTTCGGCCTAGCAACAGCTCCAAGAATCTTTTCAAATGTTCTCGGTGCCCTACTCTCTGTAATCAGAGAGCGGGGTATTGCGGTGTTTCATTATTTGGACGATATCTTGGTACTTGCTCAGTCTTTACGTTCTGCAGAATTTCACGTAAATTAACTAGTGTTGTTTCTTCAAAGACATGGTTGGAATATCAATTTACCAAAATGTTCTTTGATTCCTCAGACAAAGCTAACCTTTTTAGGTTTCCAGATAGATTCAGTGTCCATGACTTTGTCTCTAACAGACAAGAGACGTTTGAAATTGGTTGCAGCCTGTCGGAACCTTCAGTCTCAGTCATTCCCTTCAGTAGCTATGTGCATGGAAGTTTTTTTTTTTTGTTTTTTTTTTATTAAATAGTTTTTATTGAGGTAAATCACATGGCATACAGCTTATGTATCATAACAAAGTGAACAACAGTATAACACAGTACATAAACTACATAACATGAGGCGTATTACCGCCTCAATTGGTACACGTACCTCGTTTTTACAGAGGCCGTCAGTTAGAATCTTGCTAAACAATATGGAGCCTAGTGGCTCTTTTTAGTGAATATACAACTGGGACGGCTTTTGGGTTAGCATATAAGATTGTTAGGACTATGTAGTAGGGGAATATTGCAGGCACAGTGAGGATGTACATGTATGGGGGTTTAGGTCATTGCACCACGTATCTTGTGGGGGTCAAGAGAGGCTATAGTAATGCCGTCACTAGCTCCCTTGAGTGTCCCGTGTCCGGCTTCCTCGTATAGCAGAATGTGGGGGAATGGCTGCAAGGGTATGGTGGTAGTGTCAGATGTCAGATAGTCTAGTTGTGTACATTATGGGACATAAGAGTGTCCCATGGTTCCCAGATAAGGCAGAAGTCAGTCAGTGTCTTGCGTTCTCCGTATACATAATTTTCCATACTTCTAATGTAATTCATACAGTCTACTACTCCCTGCCATCTGGGGGGTTGGCTTTTCTTCCAGTTTCTGGCTACAAGTAGTTTGGTGGAGATGAGGATGTATATTAGTAGGTTTCATTTAGCTCTAGGGAGCAGGTCCACTCCCAAATGTAGAATCGCCAAGGCCGGGCTGACTGTTTCCACCAGCTCAAGGTCCTTACATAGGGCTTCCACCCTTTTCCAGAGACCTGACAATTTTGGGCATGACCACCAAATGTGTGTCGGGGTGCCCCTCTCTCCACACTCTCGCCAGCACATGGGAGAGTGATCAGGGTAGAGTCTCTGCAGTTTAGTAGGTACTAAATGCCATCTTGTAATTATCTTAAAATAAAGCTCATACAGGGTGACACAATGGGTGGCCTTTTTAGTGATACAAATTGCTTCCTCCCAAGCCTCCAGTGGGTAGTTAAGTTGTAGATCTCTCTCCCAGGCCTCCATGTGGATAGTTTTGGAAGGGACAGGGTCTCCCAGTAGACACTGATAATGTACCGAGAGAGGTTTGTGGAGTTGAAGATTGGCCTTCCAGCGTAATTCCCATGGGGTAGGGTCCCTCAACGTATCTTCTAAAGCGAAGGCGTAGAAGTGTAAAACGGAACCTCGGGGTTACAGAGGGTAGGGCTAACATGGCCGCATGGGTTTTTAGCTTCTTATTATCATAGAAGTCTGCCAGAGAGATCACTTCCGTGGTAGACCATGAGTTGGCAGGGATATCGGGCAAACCCATAAGGAGGCCTCTGATAGAGTGTGTGGGTGAGGGGTGTGGGGCTATGAGTCTGTTATGTCTCAATTTCAGCCAGGTCTCCTGGCACCCCTTAACTATGTTATTAGGAATGCAAATTTTTGTCCGCCAATGTGGAGGGAACCACAGAAGGTCCTCCAGCTCCATCAGTGCCGGCAAGGATGCCCGTTCTAGCTCCTTCCATCTGGTCTCTGGGAGGTCGTTACCCCACGCTGAGGCGTGGGTGACCATTGCTGCCTCATGGTATTTCCTCACGTTAGGGAGGCCCGCACCTCCTCTCTCTATGGGAGCTTGCAGTATGTGGGCTGCGACTCGTGGTCTCTTGTCACGCCAAGTGTAGGCATTAAAGAGAGTCTGGAACTTCCGGATCAAAGATACCGGAATTGGGATGGGAATACATCGGAACACGTATGTGAGTCTGGGCAGGACCATCATTTTGAGAGCCGCTATTCTGCCAAACCATGAGATCTCGCCATATCTATTGGTATTCAATTCGAGTGTGATCTCTCTCAGTAATTTCTCATAGTTTTCTCTTATAATGATCCGTTTGGAATGAGATAGAAATATTCCTAGATGTTTAATGCCCTTTCTGGACCAGTTGAAAGGATAAAGGAGCCGAATGCTGCGTTCCTCTTCAAAAGGGAGGTTGAGGGAATACACCTCAGTTCGCCAAATTTCTGCAGTAGGCGGAACAGTGGAGGGAGAGAATCTAGAGGTTCCGTGAGGAAGACCGTAAGGTCATCCGCGAATAGAGCTAGTTTCTGAATGGTGTCATGGAGCTGGAGTCCCTGTATTTCGGGGCACTTCCTGATGGCTGCGCCTAGCGGTTCGATTGCCAGCACGAACAGTAGGGGGGACAGGGGGCACCCCTGTCTTGTCCCGTTCGTTATCCGTATCGTGGGGGAACAGAAACCCAAGCCCCTCACCACAGCTGTGGGGGATGAGTAAAGTGCCATGGTAGCTTTGATATAAGCATTAGGGATCCCAAATGCCATCAGGGTCTGAGTTAAATAGTCCCATCTCACTCTGTCAAACGCCTTTTCAGCGTCGAGTGACAGAGTGAGCATGGGTAGGCCCAGATCCGCTACCTCTGAATATATGTTCAAGAGACGGTGCGTATTATCAGAGCCCTGTCTATTGAGGACAAAACCTACTTGGTCTAAGTGTATTAGTGTCTGGAGGTGTGTGCTCAGTCTGTTGGCGAGGATCTTGGCGTAGATCTTGGCGTCAACATTTATGAGGGAGATGGGCCTATAGCTAGAGCACAGCGATGGGTCCTTGCCCTCTTTGTGGATCGTAGTGATGTTAGCCTCCAGAAATTCCGGAAGGAACTCACCACGTTGGGCCACTCTATTGAAGAGACGAAGCAAAAATGGAGAGAGTGAGGGACTAAGGGTCTGATAGAAGGCAACAGTGAAGCCATCTGGTCCCGGGGCTTTGTGGGGTGCTAAATCAGCTATGGCTATGCTGACCTCCCTCAACGTAAACTGCTTTGCTAGTGCGGTCTTGGCATCAGCTGTCAGCATAGGTAGGTCTAGTCCCTCCAGGAACTGACGGATGTCATCTGGAGTGGCTTTAGTCGTCAGCTCAGCTGACGCGATGTTATAGAGGGAGGAGTAGTATTCCGCGAAGGCTACTCCTATTGCTTTGGGGGAGTGGACCGGTCCCTTCTGAGTTGTGATAGAGGCTATCCTACTCTGCTGTGTGCGCTTTCTGAGTTTATTGGCTAACAGCCTGTCTGCCCTATTGCCTTTGTAATAGTATAGCTGTTTAAGTCTATGTAGACTGTCCTGCACTCGCAAGGTTTCTCTTCTGGCAATTTCATCTCTAATGCGGCCTATCTGTTGGGCTAATAGGGATTCGGGGCATGATTTGTTAGTAGTCTCTAGAGAATAAAGCTCTCCATAGAGCTTGGCTAAGGACTGGTATCCTGTCTTACGACGGTGAGCTAACGTCTTGATGAAGTATCCTCTCAAGAATGCCTTAAGGGCTGCCCAGACCATATCTAGGGCAGTGGAGCCTGTGTCATTGTGTGTCAGAAAGTCAGTTAATTCTCTGAGAAGTGAGGGTACCTCTCTCTCAGTCAATAGTTGATCGGGGAGTTTCCAAGGGGGTCTACTAGACAAGGTCTGTAATTCTGAGAAGTCTAAATAGACCATGTCGTGGTCTGACCATGTGCATGGTTGGATAGTCGGATTTGTCATCTTATCTAAGGACCAGGAGTCACATAAGACAAAGTCGATCCTCGAAGAGGAATTGTGTGCTTTGGAATAGTGTGTGAAATCTGTAATAGTAGGGGCTAGACACCTCCATGCATCGTATAGACAATGCTGGAACATGAGTTTTCTGAAGGCATTAGAGGTTGACGAGATATTTCTATCTAAGTGAGTGGTGAGGGGGGATCTCTTATCTCTATGTGGGTCCCATACCATGTTGAGGTCCCCGCCAATGATTAGGTGGCCTCTCTTTAGTTGGTCTACCCTGGCTAGGAACTGCCTTACAAAGGGGATCTGCTTTGTATTCGGTGCGTATACTGAGGCTAGGGTGTATTGAATGCCATTAAGTTTACAGATTAGTATGAGGAATCTACCTTCTGCATCTTTCTCAATGTGCTCTAGTGTGTAGGTTAAATCTCTACTGAGCAGAATTGCCACTCCTCGTGTCTTCCCTGTGTTATTAGAGGCGATTTCGCAGATAGGGTAATGTCGCGTGCCCTTAATGGTATTAGTTTCTCCTGACCAATGTGTCTCCTGGAGGAACAGAATGTGGATCTTGTGTGTACGGATAAAATTTAGCAAGAGTTTCCTCTTCGTAGGGGAATTGAGTCCCTGCGCATTGAGAGTAGCTATTCTGATCTGTGCCATTACTAGGGTCAGTTAAGGACAAAGGGAAGGGTACAACCTGAATGGAAGGTAAAGGGAATATGGGGGCTGCTATCGAGGAGCCAGGAACGGTAGTCTGTCAAGCTGTGGTGCCTGCTATAGTCAAGAAATCGGGTGTCCTGAATATTACTCTTATGGAAGAGTAATGAGAGGGTGAGGGAAAAAAAAGTGTCAAAGAATCACTTTCGCAATGAGTGTCTCTCCTGATGTCTATCAGGGGGACACAACTATTTTTGTGGGGTGGAGATGTGCAGAGGTCAGCCATTGCCTCCGCCAAACCCAATAACAATATTGCTTTTAGAATACAACATAAATATAACGTAACATACTTAAATTGATATGTAACATGTTAAACAGTAATAAACAAGAACATATAATCAAACTATCAAACCAGAGGGGGAATGTGCTCTGTCATCTGACCAAGTGACTCCTTAATAAGAGGTATTAGATATCTGTCAATTAGGGCTGTAGAAGTACCTGGCTTATAGTGTAGGTCCTAGTCAAAGAGGGGATATGATTTTCTGGCTGGGTGGATGGCCTTACAGGGATGAGAAAGTGATAGGTAGCTAAGCCTGTGTTAGTGAGCTGCTTCTGTGTAGGGTCGGGGGTTGTGGTTTTAATTTACTTATATACTCTGGTCTTACTTTCCTCTAGTGGTCATATTATAACTAGTGTCACCTATAGTCGGGTGTAATTATATTGTCATTTAGGGGCAAGTTCGGTGTGGGTTCGCAGGGTATAAGGGTCAGGAGGAAAGCCAGAAGGTGTAGTGTGGAGTCAGCTGGTCAGATCTCTATCGGTGTATCCTGTAGTTAAGTAGTCAGAGCAAACATTTCAGAGTAATATAAGGAACATACTTAGAGAAAAAACATAACTAGGGTGAGACATTACAGTTTATCCTTCATTCAATCAGCAATAAACATAGGGGTAATCATGTCTGATTATACTAGGTACTATCAATGCATATATTGAGTGTTCTATGGTTAGAACGTTAACAGGGAGATCAAGTACAACTTGTATTTAGAACATAGCATCCAGTGAGGTTATCATTTCAACTACAAAACTATGGAAGTATGAAAGTACATAGTTCAAGTTAGTATGAAATCTGGATGTCTCACCCATCTTCATCTGTGGCCTTAGGTTCCTTTTGAAAAGCGTGCGTGGGAGAAGCCCACAAAAGTCTCTGGATCAATGCAAAACTGTATTAATAGAGCTGTAAACGGATTCCCTATGTATCTTCAGCTAAGGATAAATCCCTTGAGTCTAGGGGTCTTTTGGAAGTGGGTGCCGGCCGTTGTGGCAGCGGTCTCCAGGTTGGTGCAGAGGCCCTAAGTCCGCTGTTCTCAGCAGGGCCAGGATCACGGTCCCCCGAGTCCCGTGGGAGCAGTTCCCATTTCAGTAAAAGTTCTCTGGCCTGTTGTGGCGTCGTGGCGAGGAATTGCTGGCTGTCTTTGGTGATGAACAGTCGAACTGGATAGCCCCATCTATATTTAAGGCCTTTATCTCTGAGAATCTTGGTATACGGATGATAGTGCCTACGAATTTGGAGCGTGTGTGGGGAGAGGTCAGGGTAAATCTGCAGATCAGCATATTTATCTGGTAATGACTTTTCTCTTGCAAGAACTCGTATGATCTTTTCTCGGAATGTGTAGTAGTGAAGCTTGGCTATTACATCACGGGGCTTCCCCTCATCTGCAGATCTAGGTCTGACCGCTCTATGTGCTCTGTCAATTAGGGTTTCATTGCCCAGATCAGCGCCCAGTGCTGCTTTGAACAGGTCTTGTAGGTAAGCATCTAGATCCTGTGGTTGAACAGTCTCTGGGATTCCTTTAATTCGAATGTTATTGCGGCGCGACCTGTCTTCCAGGTCCGCTAACTTTAGTTCTAGGTCTGTTATTTGACCAGCCAAGCATTGGGAGTAACTCAGGAGATTTGTATGATCCACAGCAAGGTCTTCCTGCCTGCGCTCCAGCGCATCTGTTCGCTCTCCAATGCTGCCTATAACTTTTTTAAGGTCAGCATGGGATTTGTCGAATTTTCTTGACAGGGAATCATGGTGGGATGCTAGTAGTGTTGTGATAGAGTCCATCAGGTTGTTAGGGGCACCTTCTATGGATGGCAATCTGGAAACTCTTTTTGTTAAGGTTTTGCCAGGTTGGGTGTCTGACAGGCTCCCAGTATCAGAATCATCGTCCTCAGATCTTGTATGAGTCATTCTGGTCGGGTGCTGGAAATGGTCAACGACCGTTCTTTTAGGGGTGGCGTGTGGTTTTTGCTTTCTTTTATGGAGTTGAGACATTATGGGCCTGGGCTCCTAAATGTGATCCTAAGCTGTTTTACTTTCTTTGTTCTTGCTTTAGTGGGAATCCGTTTACTTCTAGTATGTTGGTTAGGTGCTCATGGGTTGGCGGGGTCGTGGGCTGTTGCTAAGGGGCTTACATGTTAATGTGTCTTAGAGCCTCTTAGTAAAAAGGAGAATGCTGCAAGTGGATAGCAGGGTCTCAGTTGTTATGGTAACATAGGAAGGTCCGTAGCCTTGCTTCTGAGTGTCTAATCTCTCTCCCAGGGAGTTGCCCCTGCAGGGCGATATGGGACAAGGTATTTGGGTTATGAGCCGCAGGCAAAAGGACCGGCGGGAAAGGGGGGAGAGAGATCAAAATTTCAAATATACCACAGTAACAGCGGACCCTCAGCAGGGGAAAAGGAGAGTGGGTATGACCCGTGGGCACGTGGGCCAACAGGAAAGGGAGAAGAGAGCCTTGTTATCTGGTAGAAGATATTATTATATCATTAACTGTAGTAAATAACACAGGGAATATGATCCACTATTGCCTTTATTAATATACTATATAGACCTCAGCAATTATGAGGAGGCACCCCTTTAAATATGAGCTTGATTGTAGATCTTCACTTAATGCACAGTGTATTTCTGTAGCTTTTTTGCAGTGCAATCCTGATAACATAGAATACTGCAGTTTAAATGCAAAAGACAGTCTTTTTTGTTGTGTGTAAATCAACCGTGATGACAGATATCACTAAAAAGAGGATATATTTATGTCCTTGTCAATGTATTTCACAATCCTATTGCTGTTATAGAATCCCACATGGGACAGATTAACTTTGCAGCAAACGCCTCCCCAATCTGTCTGCACTTTCTTCTCCTCAATTTATAGTAAAACTGATGAAATTATACACTGTCAGTACCACTTAAAGCACAGTCTCTAGCAGTAATTGGTAAAGTATGAAAGCCTTAAGTTGCCATGCTGCAATGTTAAGCTCAGGCCCCTCTTATATATTCTGGTGTCAGTGAGGAAAATAGCTGTCCCTGTCGGCCACTTGTAGGCCTCAAAGTCCAATGAGGGAGCACAATAGGCTTAGCACAAGGATTATTGATATGGCCAATATACAGTGGTTATATAAAGGTCTTACCCTCCATGTAGTTCTAAGGATCAGTAGTTATTGATCTTCCTGGACCGGTGCCGGTTATATATTTTTTCGTTTTTCTCCCCCGGACAGCCTGAGATGTGGAAAAATGGCGGATGTTCGCGCCAGAGCTGAAATGGCGCACCTACAGGCTAACGGGCTTTACTTGCGGCTGCACTGTGTCGCCGCTGATCATCAAGCTCAGGCAAAATCTCCGATTAACGTCTAACACTGGGGCCTGTGGATTGATCCGGTAAGTCGTGGCCAAGGATGCGGGTGACCGCCTAAATATTTGGCAACTGAAGTACCTCTAGCCTCTGATGGCCGCGATGCTGGTTGTAGGTAGATGGTGTCCTAGCACTCCGGAGCGGAGCCCCGACCCTCCGGAGTGAAGTTGTGCCACAAAACTAGTCCTCAGTAGTGTGAAGAGCTCACACAGATCAGCAGCTCCGGAATGCAAAATAAAATGCGCAACACGCCAGCTCCGTTCACTAGTCAGATAAAGTTGTACGAAATCCTCAGTTCGGTCTTTCTGATGTCTCAGACTGTCCTAGAAGTAGGAAATCTACTATCTATCTTGTAGATATGAGTTTTTAGCTTTGATTTTGAGTAGTTTTAGGCAAAAAAGAGAGGAGCTCCCATATAACACGTCCTCTCACTCTGGCAGTCAACTCCGCCCCCCTGTGCATGGAAGTTTTAGGTCTCATGACTGCAGCATCGGACGCGATCCCCTTTGCTCGTTATCATATGAGACCTCTCCAGCTTTGTATGCTGAACCAATGGTGCAGGGATTATACAAGGATATCACAATTAATATCCTTAAATCCCAAAGTTCGACTTTCTCTGACTTAGTGGTTAGATCACCATTGTATAATTTTAGGGGCCTCTTTCGTTCATCCAACCTGGACTGTGATCACAACAGATGTGAGTCTTTCAGGTTGGGGAGCTGTTTGGGGATCTCTGATAGCACAATGCGTTTGGAAATCTCAACAGGCGAGATTACCAATCAATATTTTCGAACTCTGTGCAATTCTCAGGGCTCTTCAGTTTTGGCCTCTGTTGAAGAGAGAACCATTCATTTGTTTTCAGACAGACAATATCACAACTGTGGCATATGTCAATCATCAGGGTGGGACTCACAGCCCTCAAGCTATGAAATAAGTATCTCAGATACTTGTTTGGGTGGAATCCAGCTCCTGTCTAATTTCTGCGGTTCATATCCCAGGTATAGACAATTGGGAAGCAGATTATCTCAGTCGTCAGACTTTACATCCGGGAAAATGGTCTCTTCACCCAGATGTGTTTTCTCAAATTGTTCAGATGTGGGGGTTTCCAGAAATAGATCTGATAGCTTCTCATCTAAACAAGAAACTTCCCAAATACCTGTCCATGTCCAGGGATCCTCAGGCGGAAGCAGTGGATGCTTTGACACTTCCTTGGTGTTATCAACCTGCTTATGTTTTCCCGCCTCTAGTTCTTCTTCAAGAGTCCATGAGCTAGTGACGTATGGGATATACAAACCTACCAGGAGGGGCAAAGTTTCCCAAACCTCAAAATGCCTATTAATACACCCCTCTCCACACGCACAATTCAGTTTTTACAAACTTTGCCTCCTATGGAGGTGGTGAAGTAAGTTTGTGCTTTTTGTTTTCTTCTAATGATAAGCGCTTCTAAGCATTCTGAAGCCCAATTCCTCTCAGAGTACAGTGTTTGTCAGAGGGATGTGAAGGGAGTATCGCATAATGATTTTATGATTTTCCTTAGAGGAAATCTTTTCAAAGGTTCTCTGTTATCGGTCATAGGGATTCATCTCCTACCTCCCTTTTCAGATCAACAATATACTCTAACTCTTATATACCATTACTTCTGCTGATACTTTTTCAGTACTGGTTTGGCTATCTGCTATATGTAGATGGGTGTCTTTTGGTAAGTATGTTTTCATTATTTAAGACACTCTCAGCTATGGTTTGGCGCTTTATGTATTTATATAAAGTTTTAAATATATGTATTTTACTTATATTTGCCATGAGTCAGGTCTATGTATATTTCCTTTTGCAGACTGTCAATTTCAGTTTGGGAAGCATGTTTTGGGAAGTTATTTTTCTTATCTGGGGTATAGTCCTTTTTTCAAATTGACTGTTTTTCTTTTTAATTTGCGGAAAAATTAGGCTTGCGAGGTCGCAAAATGCTGTTATTTATTGCGTCATTCTTGGCGTGAGAATTTTTTTGGTGCCAAGGTACATCTTTGATTACGCAAGTTTGTCATTTCTGGCATCTTAGTTGGTTCCAGGTTTCCTTGCACAAGGTTGCGTCTGTTACGACGCAAGTTGCATCATTTCCGGATATTGTTGGGGGAAAAAATTTCAACTTCATTTTGTGTCGTGCATCCTACTTGGCGCTAAAAAAAAATGTAATTTATTTTTCACTCCACTTCCTATGTGCCTCTTGCCTTCTATATGCTCAGAGGGCTATGCTGTTTGCATTTTTTCCCATTTCTGAAACTGCTATATAAATAAATTGAAAATTTTGCTTTAATGTTGTTATTTCTTTTACATTTTGCAAGATGTCTCAATCTGATCCTGTCTCAGAAGCAACTCAGAACCATGCTGCCTGATCACAGTTCTACCAAAGCTAAGTGTATCTGTTGTAAGTTAGCTGAGATTATGGCCCAAAGTTATCAAGGTCTGTCGGACCTGATCCGACAGTGCGGATCTGGTCCGACAGACCACGCTGAATACGGCGAGCAATACGTTCGCCGTATTCAGCATTGCACCAGCAGCTCACAAGAGCTGCTGGTGCAACGCCGCCCCCTGCAGACTCGTGGCCAATTGTCTGCCAGCAGGGGGGTGTCAATCAACCCGATCATACTCGATTGGGCTGAATTGCGGCGATGTCTGTCCGCCTGCTCAGAGCAGGCGGAGAGGTTATGGAGCAGAGGTCTTTGTGACCGCTGCTTCATAACTGCTGTTTCGGAGCTTGATAAATATGCCCCTATATCTCCAGCTGTAGTATGTAACAGTTGTCATGATAAGCTTTTGCACGCAGAAAACGTTTCCATCAGTACTAGTGCAGTATCTGCTGTTCCTTCAACATCTAATGTGCATGATATCCCTGTTGATATAAAAAATGATATTGCTGATGCAAAACAGAAGGCTTTGTCTGCTATTCCACCTTCTAATAAATGTAAAAGGTCTTTTAAAACTTCTCATAAAATTTATGAAATTTCTAATGACCGACAACATACTGAAATATCCTCCTCTGATGAGGATCTCTCTGATTCAGAATATCCTACCTCAGACATTGACACTGACAAATCTACTTATCTTTTCAAGATTGAGTATATTCGTTACTTGTTAAAAGAAATGTTGGTTACTTTGGATATTGAGAAGTCTAGTCCTCTTGATATCAAAGCTAGTAAACGTTTAAATTCTGTTTATAAACCTCCTATGGTTACTCCAGAGGTTTTTCCAGTTCCTGATGCTATTTCTGATGTAATTGCTAAGGAATGGATTAAGCCTGGTACTTCTTTCATTCCCTCTTCTAGGTTTAAAAGGTTGTACCCTTTGCCAGCGGCTAGTTTAGAGTTTTGGGAAAAAGTCCCCAAAGTTGATGGGGCTATTTCTACTCTTGCCAAACATACTACTATTCCTATGAAAGACAGTACTTCTTTTAAAGATACTTTATATAGGAAACTTGAATCTTATCTAAGGAAAGCTTATTCTCAGGCCTGCCATTTCTATGGCTGATGTTGCGGCTGCATCAACCTATTGGTTGGATAGCCTAGCGCAAAAAGGAAACAGATCCTAACTTGTCTAGCATTGTTCGTTTGCTTCAACATGCTAATCATTTTATCTGTGATGCTATTTTTGATATCATCAAGATTGATGTTAAATCTATGTCTTTAGCTATTTTTGCTAGAAGAGCTTTATGGCTCAAATCTTGGAATGCTGACATGGTATTTAAGTCTAGATTACTATCTCTTTCTTTCCAAGGTAACAATTTATTTGGTTCTCAGTTGGATGCTATTATTTCAACTATCACTGGGGGAAGGGAGTTTTTTGCCTCAGGATAAAAGATCTAAGGGTAAATCTAAAGCTTCTAATCGTTTTCGTTCTTTCCGACAGAATAAGGAACAGAAATCCAATCCTTCCTCTAAAGACTCTGGTTCCAATTGGAAACCTTCTTCAAGTTGGAATAAATCCAAGCCTTTTAAGAAACCAAAGCTTGCCCCCAAATCTGCATGAAGGTGCGACCCTCAATCCAGTTCAGCTGGTGGGGGGCAGATTGAAATTATTCCAAGACATTTGGGCAGATTCTATTAAAAATCAGTGGATTCAGAGTATTGTCTCTCAAGGGTATCAAATAGGATTCAGAGTAAGACCTCCTGTGAAAATTTTCTCTCTCTCTCACGTTCCAGTAAATCCGGTGAAGGCTCAGCCTTTTCTAAAGTGTGTTTGAGATCTAGAGCTTTCAGGGGTAATCATACCAGTTCCGTTTCAGGAACAGGGTCTGGGGTTTTATTCAATTTTTTTTCAGTGGAAAATGGCTGTTTTTATTGTATCCCTCCCTTTCTAGTGACTCTTCTGTGGACTTCCACATCTTGGGCATTTCTATCCCATATGTCACTAGCTCATGGACTCTTGCTAATTACATGAAAGAAGACATAATTTATGTAAGAACTTACCTGATAAATAAATTTCTTTCATATTGGCAAGAGTCCATGAGACCCACCCTTTTTATGGTGGTTATGATTTTTGGTATAAAAGCACAATTATATTTCCAGTTTCTCTTTTTGTATGCTTTTCGACTCCTTATTTTATCACCCCACTACTTGGCTATACTTTAAACTGAATTGTGGGTGTGGTGAGGGGTGTATTTGTAGACATTTTGAGGTTTGGGAAACTTTGCCCCTCCTGGTAGGCTTGTATATCCCATACGTCACTAGCTCATGGACTCTTGCCAATATAAAATAAATTAATTTATCAGGTAAGTTCTTACATAAAATATGTTTTTCCTGGACTCTTAGGTGTCATATCCATATAAATCCTATCAGTGCTATCATGGATTTCAAATGTAGGGAATTTGTTCATTCGGAGGCCCCTGAGTACTCTGGTCAACTCAACATACTGTTCAAATGCTTCAATGTCCCAAGTGAGTCTTAAATCTGTAATTAACAATTTCTCCAAGGTTTTAAACTGAGATTCCATTCCTGGAATAAAACCTTTATTTTTACCAACCGAGAAAAATCTCCTAAATAACTTCCTTCTAGCTTCTGCATCATAGTAGGTACTGGATAATACTGTGTTATTCATCTCCATGCCTGTCACAAATGTGGTCCACAATCTGCTTTTAAATACCTGCCTGTATTATAGCTGACCAACCATAAAAAGTATACATAAATCCCCTGAAAAGACCTTTCCGTGAATCAGCTACGAGCAATTGTCCCCAGGGTTAGTGGTAAAGATTAACACAAATGATTCCTCTAGGTGATATTATTATGTGCAATCACAAGCCTTAGTGTTCAAAACACTGTCATAACTGTGATATAACAACAAGGTGTTTAAATGTGCCACAAATGGCTACTCACTTGTGTGTAGATCAGTATTCTTATGCCCATATCCAGCTGACAACTTACACAGGCAACCGGGTGATAGCAGCAGACCAAGTCAAGGCTGTGTAGATTCCAAACATGCTATCCTGTAAACAAACAGCCACTTCAGTCAGCAAGCATGAGGAACGCCAGTCACTCGGCACAGGGCAATTACTTCACACGTCCTCTTCTTTCGCAAAGAACAGGCAGGGGGCGAGTTACAAAAAACAAGCAGGAACCTTACCACTTGATTAACGCATCAAAGAAAAAGAGTAGGACTGCACCGCAGAGTGGAATAAAAATGGAATAATTCTTTATTACAGCATAACAGCAAACACGGTGACAGACAGACATGGAGGCTGCAGACAGACTGACGTGTTTCTCGCCCCCTAGTAGCGCTTAGTCATAGACTAATCAGTTGTGATGGAGCAGGAAATGTTTCTGTTTAACAACAAAATTTTCCCTAAAACAAGCTGGTGAGAGACTCACCTTGTTTGCATACTGGACAGTTATAATATTTGTCCCTTCAACCATATACACCTCAATAGGCCTTTAACCCCTTGTGGCCTTTGGATGTAGCTGCTACATCACACAGTACTTTGCCCAGAATACTGTGTTGACATAATGTCTACATCCAACACAGAGGCACCTGTTGCTGTCCCCACTTTCAGCTTAGACAATGGGAGCCGCAACCAGGGGGCAGAAAGCCTCTGCCTTCATATGGTAAGGGAGAACTGATCAGCCAGATCTTAGATCGTTACAGAAAGTGACACTATCTGCGTCACTCTCTGTAACGATCCTCTGTTGGTGCCAAGTGGGAGGGAATGAGGGAGGTGGGTGAGCAGCCCAGCAGAGGAGGGTAAGGGCGGGGGAGGGGTTCTTACACTACTAAAAGAAATGTAAGGCAGGGGAGAGGGAGGAATGGAACCTTACACTACAAACAATTGTTTGAGGGGGGCCCTACCCTTCAGAAAAATATTATCTTAAAGGGGGAGGGGGTCCCTACACTACATGAACAATAAAATTGATAATAAAATACCTTTACCTTTAACTGAGAACATAACCTCTGGTGTTAAAGTGATTGTAAAGTTTAATTAATAAGTAACTAAAAGTTTTCATTCATTAAACTTTACAATGAAGTTTATGTTTTAAAATACCTTTGTGTTATGCTAAAGATAACACTGATCCTCCACCTGCAGCTCATATATTCTTTCAGTGGTATACAGTACACCTAGCGCCTACTAGAAATGAGACCTTTAGCTTTGATTTATTGACACCCAGTGGTCAATTATGGAAAGATAGAACTAATAAAAGATATACCAAAGCGCCAACTTCGCAAAGGCTGGGTCTGGATCAATTACAATATGTCAGATTATTACAATGAACATTATTTTATTAGACAAGTTAAAACATTAAAAACATGGATCCATGTATAAACATTCAAATTTATACAACAATGGTTAAACGAAATGTTAAAACAAATGCTAAAACAAATATTAAAACAAATGGTGACAAACCAATGGCAATACAATTAACAAACAATAGCTCCTATATATGTAATTTAGTTACAGATTACAAAAATGTCATATATGTTAATATGGCTCTCAATGAAAATGTAACTATGCTTTTAACACATAAGTGATACCAGGTGGACCGTTATAGGTTGGTGGACAAATTATGTGAATAAGTTGGTGAAAAAATAATAATATAAATATAAAAATATGAATATGTGTGATCACACATTTTCACACATTTCCCATTTTTATATTTTTATATTTATATTATTATTTTTTCACCAACTTATTCACATAATTTGTCCACCAACCTATAACGGTCCACCTGGTATCACTTATGTGTTAAACACATAGTTACATTTTCATTGAGAGCCATATTAACATATATGACATTTTTGTAATCTGTAACTAAATTGCATATATACAGGGAGTGCAGAATTATTAGGCAAGTTGTATTTTTGAGGATTAATTTTATTATTGAACAACAACCATGTTCTCAATGAACCCAAAAAACTCATTAATATCAAAGCTGAATATTTTTGGAAGTAGTTTTTAGTTTGTTTTTAGTTTTAGCTATTTTAGGGGGATATCTGTGTGTGCAGGTGACTATTACTGTGCATAATTATTAGGCAACTTAACAAAAAACAAATATATACCCATTTCAATTATTTATTTTTACCAGTGAAACCAATATAACATCTCAACATTCACAAATATACATTTCTGACATTCAAAAACAAAACAAAAACAAATCAGTGACCAATATAGCCACCTTTCTTTGCAAGGACACTCAAAAGCCTGCCATCCATGGATTCTGTCAGTGTTTTGATCTGTTCACCATCAACATTGCGTGCAGCAGCAACCACAGCCTCCCAGACACAGTTCAGAGAGGTGTACTGTTTTCCCTCCTTGTAAATCTCACATTTGATGATGGACCACAGGTTCTCAATGGGGTTCAGATCACGTGAACAAGGAGGCCATGTCATTAGATTTTCTTCTTTTATACCCTTTCTTGCCAGCCACGCTGTGGAGTACTTGGACGCGTGTGATGGAGCATTGTCCTGCATGAAAATCATGTTTTTCTTGAAGGATGCAGACTTCTTCCTGTACCACTGCTTGAAGAAGGTGTCTTCCAGAAACTGGCAGTAGGACTGGGAGTTGAGCTTGACTCCATCCTCAAAGGCCCCACAAGCTCATCTTTGATGATACCAGCCCAAACCAATACTCCACCTCCACCTTGCTGGCGTCTGAGTCGGACTGGAGCTCTCTGCCCTTTACCAATCCAGCCACGGGCCCATCCATCTGGCCCATCAAGACTCACTCTCATTTCATCAGTCCATAAAATCTTAGAAAAATCAGTCTTGAGATATTTCTTGGCCCAGTCTTGACGTTTCAGCTTGTGTTTCTTGTTCAGTGGTGGTCGTCTTTCAGCCTTTCTTACCTTGGCCATGTCTCTGAGTATTGCACACCTTGTGCTTTTGGGCACTCCAGTGATGTTGCAGCTCTGAAATATGGCCAAACTGGTGGCAAGTGGCATCTTGGCAGCTGCACGCTTGACTTTTCTCAGTTCATGGGCAGTTATTTTTGCGCCTTAGTTTTTCCACACGCTTCTTGCGACCCTGTTGACTATTTTGAATGAAACGCTTGATTGTTCGATGATCATGCTTCAGAATTTTGCAATTTTAAGAGTGCTGCATCCCTCTGCAAGATATCTCACTATTTTTGACTTTTCTGAGCCTGTCAAGTCCTTCTTTTGACCCATTTTGCCAAAGGAAAGGAAGTTGCCTAATAATTATGCACACTTGATATAGGGTGTTGATGTCATTAGACCACACCCCTTCTCATTACAGAGATGCACATCGCCTAATATGCTTAATTGGTAGTAGGCTTTCGTGCCTATACAGCTTGGAGTAAGACAACATGCATAAAGAGGATGATGTGGTCAAAATACTCATTTGCCTAATAATTCTGCACTCGCTGTAGGAGCTATTGTTTGTTAATTGTATCGCCATTGGTTTGTCACCATTTGTTTTAATATTTGTTTTAGCATTTGTTTTATCATTTCGTTTAACCATTGTTGTGTAAATTTGAATGTTTATACATGGATCCATGTTTTTAATGTTTTAACTTGTCTAATAAAATAATGTTCATTGTAATAATCTGACATATTGTAATTGATCCAGACCAAGCCTTCGCGAAGTTGGCGCTTTTGTATATCTTTTATTAGCTCATATATTCTTTAGCAGATTGATGATGAATCCGGCTTCCTCCAATCGTTGTGTACCCCCTTTGGCATCCAGCTTGTGAGCCATGCAACGATTTTGAGGAAGCCGGATCATCATCAATGCTAATGAAAGCAGGAGCTGCGGGTGCAGGATCGGCGTTATGCTTACCAAAGCGCAAAGGTAAGTATTTTAAAAAATAAGCGTCATTGTAAAGTTTAATGAATGAAAGTACCCCTGTTTTTAAGATTATTTTTAGTTACTGGGCACTTATTCATTAAACTTTACAATCACTTTAAAACAAGTTGTTTTTTTATATTAAATGGATGTATGTGTATTTTCTTTATGTATTTGTAAAATGCATTTGGAAAGATATGACAAATTGTTTGTATTTCTTGAACTGTGGAGCCAAATCGTTGGGTGAATTACTGTTACTGGTACAACACTGTTTATTATCTGCTGCCCTCTACTGGTTATTTGATAGTATTAAAACATCCCAATTTAAGAACTTTGAGATTGTAATATAAAATGATAAATTATGTGTGGCAAAATAACTTTGCAGTATAATTTATTTATTTGCCCTATTTCTTGTCATTTATCTAAGAAACTTAAGAGTTTTTCAATTCTGCCACACATCAGTCCCTAAATTGCTAGATTATGAGATAAGAAATTGCAAAACAATAGAAGGGTTGTTAACAAAATGATAGAGGTTATCTGTGCCTACTCCAGTAACAAATCCTGATGGGCTCCTTCAAATTAAAAAAGTGGTGAGTAGAGTTTGAATACTGAAAAACAACCTTAAACAATGTATTCAACATCTTTTCCACACTTACCTAGTATATTATTTTAGTGCATGACAGCAGAAAAAAAATGGTAAATACAATGTTTTTACTTTCTCTTCACTTAAACAGATTTAATAACATTTTGGTGTATTTTAAGTTTTTAATCATAAGATATTGTGTAATCTCTTTACAAAATATGTTACTAACACTAAAATGTGGCGGTACAATAATGTTCACATTGGAATGAAGTTCCCGATGTAAACACTATTAGTAAAAATTAAATCACGCAATCATCAATGCCCCCCAGGCCGATCCTTGTCTTCCTTAAAGGGGGAAGCTGCATGACCCATCTATGGTAAAAGACATTGAAGCCCAGCGCTGTTAGGACAGCATGGAACATCTTAATGGCGTGAAGGGGTTAAACATTATTGTGGGTGTTTGAATGTCCCATTCAAATAATAAGTATGTCTCTTATACATGTCAAGTTGGAATCTGGGTGTGAAATGGAACTGTGGACTGAAGTATTGCTAATTGGCAGTGTAAACTACATTTCCCAGCATAACATGAGAAGACAATGGGTCAGAGCACAAGTACACCGCAGAAAATACAAGCAGTATGAAGAGTTAACATAGCTGGAGCACAACTCATACTGCTTGCATTTTTGTGCTGGTTTTACAAGTCCATGGTTAATATATACCATATATAATGTGCTACAATATTCTTGTCAGATTGTGCAAATAGATTCCTTCCCCTAGATAACAGAATTCTATAAGGGCCTGCACTAAAATTCATAATAATAATGAGCACTAAAATGAAGCACAAAAATTCCACTCAAGCAATAGCGTTTTTTGTTAATTTCTAGTCATTTCTGGTCATTCGTCAGTTTCAGTCACTGCTGAATGCGGAAGAAGGCGGACACACGTGGCATTCGGCTCTTTCGCACCAGTATGTTTTTTTTTTGTGTGAAAGTGCAACACTCTAAGATCTGAATATGAACACTAACAGGCCCATTTATCAAGCTCCGTATGGAGCTTGAAGGGCCGTGTTTCTGGCGAGTCTTCAGACTCGCCAGAAACACAACTTATGAAGCAGCGGTCTAAAGACCGCTGCTCCATAACCCTGTCCGCCTGCTCTGAACAGGCGGACAGGAATCGCCAGACATCAACCCGATCGAATACGATCGGGTTGATTGACAGCTCCCTGCTGGCGGCCGATTGGCCGCGAGTCAGCAGGGGGCGGCGTTGCACCAGCAGCTCGTGTGAGCTGCTGGTGCAATGTTAAATGCGGAGAGCGTATTGCTCTCCGCATTTAGCAAGGTCTTGCGGACCTGATCCGCAGTGTCGGATCAGGTCCGCAAGCCCTTTGATAAATGGGCCTGTTAGTGTGTGGCACTTTAAAGGGACACTGAACCCAAAATTTTTCTTTTGTGATTCAGATAGAGCATGTAATTTTAAGCAACTTTCTAATTTACTCCTATTATAAAATTTTCTTCATTTCTTTGCTATCTTTATTTGAAAAAAGAAGGCATCTAAGCTAAGGAGTTCAAAGAGAATTAAGAGTCTGGGATATCCTTCAAAAATGTAACTAAGTTGAAGGTATAACCCTCTAGACTTTAGTGTTCTTTATGCTTATGAGAGGAGCCCAGAGAACCTATACTTCAATAAACAAATATCAGTCCAATAAATGGTGACAATTAGTAAAATGTATACATTTCATGAGTGAGATGAAACCTTAGGCAGGGGACGTAAATATTGTGCACACACAGATGCAAACTTTCAGCATATTAACAGCATGGATATACAGCTGTGCTGACTGAAGATGCCCCTTGTCATGCCTCTGGAATTAAACTCTCACCTTGCAGGTTGCTGGGCTGGTTCCCCCCCCCCCATCCACCAAGGATAGGTACGTCTAGGGCATATGCTCCGTCGGCCAAACTGCTCCAAACACCTCCGGTGATATAGTAGAACACTCTAGAGTTTCAGGATTTTGTGATTGAGGTCACTAATTTCTTTCATGTAATTAGCAAGAGTCCATGAGCTAGTGACGTATGGGATATACAATCCTACCAGGAGGGGCAAAGTTTCCCAAACCTTAAAATGCCTATAAATACACCCCTCACCACACCAACAAATCAGTTTTACAAACTTTGCCTCCTATGGAGGTGGTGAAGTAAGTTTGTGCTAGATTCTTCGTTGATATGCGCTTCGCAGCAGGCTGGAGCCTGGTTTTCCTCTCAGTGTGCAGTGAATGTCAGAGGGATGTGAAGAGAGTATTGCCTATTTGAATTCAATGATCTCCTTCTACGGGGTCTATTTCATAGGTTCTCTGTTATCGGTCGTAGAGATTCATCTCTTACCTCCCTTTTCAGATCGACGATATACTCTTATATATACCATTACCTCTACTGATTCTCGTTTCAGTACTGGTTTGGCTTTCTACTACACGTAGATGAGTGTCCTGGGGTAAGTAAGTCTTATTTTTGTGACACTCTAAGCTATGGTTGGGCACTTTTATATAAAGTTCTAAATATATGTGTTTAAACATTTATTTGCCTTGATTCAGGATGTTCAATATTCCTTATTTCAGACAGTCAGTTTCATTATTTGGGATAATGCATATGAATAATCAATTTTTTCTTACCTTAAAATTTGACTTTTTTCCTGTGGGCTGTTAGGCTTGCGGGGGCTGAAAATGCTTCTTTTTATTGCGTCATTTTTGGCGCTGACTTTTTTGGCGCAAAAATTTTCTTTGTCATTTCCGGCGTCATACTTGTCGCTGGAAGTTGCGTCATTTTTTTGACGTTTTTTTGCACCAAAAATGTCGGCGTCACCGGATGTGGCATCATTTTTGGCGCTTAAAGCATTTAGGCGCCAAATAATGTGGGTGTCTTTTTTGGCGCCAAAAAATATGGGCGTCATTATTGTCTCCACATTATTTAAGTCTCATTGCTTATTTGCTTCTGGTTGCTAGAAGCTTGCTCATTGGCATTTTTTTCCCATTTCTGAAACTGTCATTTAAGGAATTTGATCAATTTTGCTTTATATGTTGTTTTTTCTATTACATATTGCAAGATGTCTCAGATTGACCCTGAATCAGAAGATACTTCTGGAAAATTGCTGCCTGATGCTGGATCTACCAAAGTTAAGTGTATTTGTTGTAAACTTGTGGTAACTGTTTCTCCGGCTGTTGTTTGTAATGAATTACATGACAAACTTGTTAATGCAGATAATATTTCCTTTAGTAATGTTCCATTACCTGTTGCTGTTCCATCAACATCTAATATTCAGGGTGTTCCTGTTAACATAAGAGATTTTGTTTCTAAATCTATTAAGAAGGCTATGTCTGTTATTCCTCCTTCCAGTAAACGTAAAAGATCTTTTAAAACTTCTCATTTTTCAGATGAGTTTTTAAATGAACATAATCATTCTGATTCTGTTTCTGATACTGATTTTTCTGGTTCAGAGGATTCTGTTTCAGAGGTTGATACTGATAAATCTTCATATTTATTCAAAATGGAATTTATTCGTTCTTTACTTAAAGAAGTCTTAATTGCATTAGAAATAGAGGAATCTGGTCCTCTTGATACTAAATCTAAACGTTTGAATACAGTTTTTAAACCTCCTGTAGTTATTCCGGAGGTTTTTCCCGTCCCTGATTCTATTTCTGAAGTAATTTCCAGGGAATGGAATAATTTGGGTAATTCATTTACTCCTTCTAAACGGTTTAAGCAATTATATCCTGTGCCATCTGACAGATTAGAGTTTTGGGACAAAATCCCTAAGGTTGATGGGGCTATCTCTACTCTTGTTAAAAGTACTACTATTCCTACGGCAGATAGTACTTCCTTTAAGGATCCTTTAGATAGGAAAATTGAATCCTTTCTAAGAAAAGCTTACTTATGTTCAGGTAATCTTCTTAGACCTGCTATATCTTTGGCGGATGTTGCTGCAGCCTCAACTTTCTGGTTGGAAGCTTTAGCACAACAAGTAACAGATCATAATACTAATAGCATTGTTAATCTCCTTCAACATGCTAATAACTTTATTTGTGATGCCATCTTTGATATCATTAGGGTTGATGTCAGGTATATGTCTTTAGCTATTTTAGCTAGAAGAGCTTTATGGCTTAAAACTTGGAATGCTGATATGTCTTCTAAGTCAACTTTGCTTTCCCTTTCTTTCCAGGGTAATAAATTGTTTGGTTCACAGTTGGATTCTATTATTTCAACTGTTACTGGGGGGGAAAGGAACTTTTTTACCACAGGATAAAAAATCTAAAGGTAAATTTAGGTCTGCTAATCGTTTTCGTTCCTTTCGTCACAATAAGGAACAAAAACCTGATCCTTCCCCTACAGGAGCAGTATCAGTTTGGAAACCATCTCCAGTCTGGAATAAATCCAAGCCTTTTAGAAAGCCAAAGTCAGCTCCCAAGTCCGCATGAAGGTGCGGCCCTCATTCCAGCCCAGCTGGTAGGGGGCAGATTACGTTTTTTCAAAGAAATTTGGATCAATTCGATTCACAATCTTTGGATTCAGAATATTGTTTCAAAAGGGTACAGAATAGGCTTCAAGATAAGGCCTCCTGCAAGAAGATTTTTTCTTTCCCGTGTCCCAATAAATCCAGTGAAAGCTCAAGCATTTCTGAAATGTGTTTCAGATCTAGAGTTGGAACAGGGGCTGGGGTTTTACTCAAATTTCTTCATTGTACCAAAGAAGGAGAATTCCTTCAGACCAGTTCTGGATTTAAAAATATTGAATCGTTATGTAAGGATACCAACATTCAAAATGGTAACTATAAGGACTATTCTGCCTTTTGTTCAGCAAGGGCATTATATGTCCACAATAGATTTACAAGATGCATATCTGCATATTCCGATTCATCCAGATCACTATCAGTTTCTGAGATTCTCTTTTCTAGACAAGCATTACCAGTTTGTGGCTCTGCCGTTTGGCCTAGCGACAGCTCCAAGGATTTTTACAAAGGTTCTCGGTGCCCTTCTATCTGTAATCAGAGAACAGGGTATTGTGGTATTTCCTTATTTGGACGATATCTTGGTACTTGCTCAGTCTTCACATTTAGCAGAATCTCATACGAATCGACTTGTATCGTTTCTTCGAGAACATGGTTGGAGGATCAATTTACCAAAGAGTTTGTTGATTCCTCAGACAAGGGTAACCTTTTTAGGTTTCCAGATAGATTCAGTGTCCATGACTCTGTCGCTGACGGACAAGAGACGTCTGAAATTGGTTTCAGCTTGTCGAAACCTTCAGTCTCAATAATTCCCTTCGGTAGCCTTATGCATGGAAATTCTAGGTCTTATGACTGCTGCATCGGACGCGATCCCCTTTGCTCGTTTTCACATGCGACCTCTTCAGCTCTGTATGCTGAACCAGTGGTGCAGGGATTATACAAAGATATCACAATTGATATCTTTAAAACTAATTGTACGACACTCTCTGACGTGGTGGACAGACCACCATTGTTTAGTTCAGGGGGCTTCTTTTGTTCTTCCGACCTGGACTGTGATCTCAACAGATGCAAGTCTGACAGGTTGGAGAGCTGTATGGGGGTCTCTGACAGCACAAGGGGTTTTGGAATCTCAGGAGGCAAGATTACCAATCAACATTTTGGAACTCTGTGCGATTTTCAGAGCTCTTCAGTTGTGGCCTCTTCTAAAGAGAGAGTCGTTCATTTATTTTCAGACGGACAATGTCACAACCGTGGCATATGTCAATCATCAAAGAGGGACTCACAGTCCTCTGGCTATGAAAGAAGTATCTCGAATACTTGTATGGGCGGAATCCAGCTCCTGTCTAATTTCTGTGGTTCATATCCCAGGTATAGACAATTGGGAAGCGGATTATCTCAGTCGCCAAACATTACATCCGGGTGAATGGTCTCTTCACCCAGAGGTATTTTGTCAGATTGTCCATATGTGGGGACTTCCAGAAATAGATCTGATGGTTTCTTATCTAAACAAGAAGCTTCCCAGGTATCTGTCCAGATCCAGGGATCCTCAGGCAGAAGCAGTGGATGCATTGTCACTTCCTTGGAAGCATCATCCTGCCTATATCTTTCCACCTCTTGTTCTTCTTCCAAGAGTGATTTCCAAGATTCTAAAGGAGCATTTGTTTGTTCTGCTGGTGGCTCCAGCATGGCCTCACAGGTTTTGGTATGCGGATCTTGTCCGGATGGCTACTTGCCAACCGTGGACTCTTCCGTTAAGACCAGACCTTCTATCGCAAGGTCCTTTTTTCCATCAGGATCTCAAATCCTTAAATTTGAAGGTATGGAGATTGAACGCTTGATTCTCAGTCATAGAGGTTTCTCTGACTCCGTAATTAATACTATGTTACAGGCTCGTAAATCTGTATCTAGGAAGATATATTATCGAGTCTGGAAGGCTTACATTTCTTGGTGTTCTTCTCATCATTTTTCTTGGCATTCTTTTAGAATTCCTAGAATTTTACAGTTTCTTCAGGATGGTTTGGATAAAGGTTTGTCTGCAAGTTCCTTGAAAGGACAAATCTCTGCTCTTTCTGTTCTTTTTCACAGAAAGATTGCTAATCTTCCTGATATCCATTGTTTTATCCAGGCTCTGGTTCGTATAAAACCTGTCATTAAGTCAATTTCTCCTCCTTGGAGTTTGAATTTGGTTCTGGGGGCTCTTCAAGCTCCTCCGTTTGAACCTATGCATTCGCTGGATATTAAATTACTTTCTTGGAAAGTTTTGTTTCTTTTGGCCATCTCTTCTGCTAGAAGAGTTTCTGAATTATCTGCTCTTTCTTGTGAGTCTCCTTTTCTGATTTTTCATCAGGATAAGGCGGTGTTGCGAACTTCATTTAAATTTTTACCTAAGGTTGTGAATTCTAACAACATTAGTAGAGAAATTGTGGTTCCTTCATTGTGTCCTAATCCTAAGAACTCTAAGGAAAGATCGTTGCATTCTTTGGATGTAGTTAGAGCTTTGAAATATTATGTTGAAGCTACTAAAGATTTCCGAAAGACTTCTACAGGCCCATTTATCAAGCTCCGTATGGAGCTTGAAGGGCCGTGTTTCTGGCGAGTCTTCAGACTCGCCAGAAACACAACTTATGAAGCAGCGGTCTAAAGACCGCTGCTCCATAACCCTGTCCGCCTGCTCTGAACAGGCGGACAGGAATCGCCAGACATCAACCCGATCGAATACGATCGGGTTGATTGACAGCTCCCTGCTGGCGGCCGATTGGCCGCGAGTCAGCAGGGGGCGGCGTTGCACCAGCAGCTCTTGTGAGCTGCTGGTGCAATGTTAAATGCGGAGAGCGTATTGCTCTCCGCATTTAGCGAGGTCTTGTGGACCTGATCTGCAGTGTCGGATCAGGTCCGCAAGCCCTTTGATAAATGGGCCTGCAAGTCTATTTGTTATCTTTTCTGGTTCTAGGAAAGGTCAGAAGGCTTCTGCCATTTCTTTGGCATCTTGGTTAAAGTCTTTGATTCATCATGCTTATGTTGAGTCGGGTAGAACTCCGACTCAAAGGATTACAGCTCATTCGACTAGGTCAGTCTCTACTTCCTGGGCAATTAGGAATGAAGCTTTGGTTGATCAGATTTGCAAAGCAGCAACATGGTCTTCTTTGCATACTTTTACTAAATTCTATCATTTTGATGTGTTTTCTTCTTCTGAAGCAGTCTTTGGTAGAAAAGTACTTCAGGCAGCTGTTTCAGTTTGATTCTTCTGCTTATAATTTAATTTTTTTTCATTATATGATTTAAACTTTGTTTTGGGGTGTGGATTATTTTTCAGCGGAATTGGCTGTCTTTATTTTATCCCTCCCTCTCTAGTGACTCTTGCTTGGAAGTTCCACATCTTGGGTATTCATTATCCCATACGTCACTAGCTCATGGACTCTTGCTAATTACATGAAAGAAAACATAATTTATGTAAGAACTTACCTGATAAATTCATTTCTTTCATATTAGCAAGAGTCCATGAGGCCCACCCTTTTTTGTGGTGGTTATGATTTTTTTTGTATAAAGCACAATTATTCCAATTCCTTATTTTTTATGCTTTTGCACTTTTTTCTTATCACCCCACTTCTTGGCTATTCGTTAAACTGATTTGTGGGTGTGGTGAGGGGTGTATTTATAGGGATTTTGAGGTTTGGGAAACTTTGCCCCTCCTGGTAGGAATGTATATCCAATACGTCACTAGCTCATGGACTCTTGCTAATATGAAAGAAATGAATTTATCAGGTAAGTTCTTACATAAATTATGTTTTTTTGCTCACACATAATTTTTTTAAGTTTGAGGGCACTTTCTATCTCCAGATGTGTGGAACAGCTATGGGGGCGAAGTTCGCCCCCTCTTACGCCAACCTATATTTAGGCTGGTGGGAACAGTCCCACATATATGGAGATAGTAATACTAATAGAGACTGTATTTCTTTTTATAAGAGATACATTAATGATCTTATTTCTTTTGCAAGATGTACCGAGTCCACGGATTCATCCTAACTTGTGGGATATTGTCCTTCCTGACAGGAAGTAGCAAAGAGAGCACCACAGCAGAGCTATCTATATAGCTCCCCCCTAAACTCCACCCCCCAGTCATTCTCTTTGCTGGCTCTAAGCAGGAAGGGTAAAGAGAAGAGGTGTTAAACTGTTAGTTTTATTTTATCTTCAATCAAGTGTTTGCTATTTTTAAATGATACCGGTGTTGTACTATTTACTCTCAGGCAGGACATAGATGAAGATTTCTGCCTGGAGGATGATGATCTTAGCATTTGTAACTAAGGTCCACTGCTGTTCCCACAGAAGCTGAGGAGTACAGGAAAACTTCAGTGTGAGGAATGGTTTCTTGCTATACAGCAATGAGGTATGTTCAGTCATATTTTCTGCAGAGACTGTGTTAACTCAGAAAGGCTGACAGTGTCCCCATTAGGGGAAGGGTAAGCAGTAATCCTAGTGTTATCAGAAATGTTTACTAGCTTGCATAAAGGGTTAATTTTTTGTGGGCACTCAGTTTGTTATGTGAATTTGGGACAAACGTTTTTGTGTCTGGGAGTAACGTTTTCTGTTTTATGGGACATTTGCTTGAGGGTTCTTTGGGGTTGTTTATAACCCACATGGCTTTCAGGCAGGGTTTGTTAGTTTTGTGTAGGCCCCAGCAACATCGAGTGAGGTGGGCGGGGCCTACATTTACAAGCAGCAAGCAACTTCTCCTGAGGTCCTGATAGTCTTCTGAGGGACTAATTGAAGCTTTAAACCCCATATTATCACTTCTTAAGGGCAGGTAGGGCCACAGCAGAGTGGTGGCAAGGTGCTTTAGGGGTTTTAACCGGTTTTAGACAATTATCAATCCGTTGTTTTCCTTTGGGGGTCTATTGCTTTTTTACTTGTTGTGCAATCCTTCTAAAGCTTAGTGGGTACACTGTTAAAATTTCGGAATTTTTGAAGCAATTTTAACCTGTTTTGCAGTTTGTGTATGCCTTTTTTTCTCTTAAAGGTACAGTACCGTTTTTGCAAATTGTGTTTTTTTCATTAAATAAAGTGTTTTCCAAGCTTGCTTGCTTCATTACTAGCCTGTTAAACATGTCTGACACTGAGGAAACCCATTGTTCAATTTGTTTAGAAGCCATTGTGGAACCCCCTCTAAGAATGTGTCCCAATTGTACTGATATGTCTATAAATTGTAAAAAGAATATTTTGACTTATAAGAATTTGGCATTAAATGATTCTCAGACAGAAGGAAATCAGGTTTCGCCATCTAGTTCTCCCCAACCAGTTACGCCCGCACAAGCGACGCCAAGTACTTCTAGTGCGTCTAATTCTTTCACCTTGCAAGATATGGCTTCAGTTAGGAATATTACCCTCACAGAGGTTTTATCTAAACTGCCAGGGTTGCAAGGGAAGCGCAGTACCTCTGGGTTAAGAACAAATGCTGAGCCTTCTGACGCTTTAGTAGCCGTATATGATATTCCCTCACAATGTTCTGAGGTAGGGATGAGGGATTTGCTGTCTGAGGGAGAGATTTCTGATTGAGGAAAGATGTTCCCTCAGACAGATTCAGATATGACGGCATTTAAATTTAAGCTAGAGCACCTCCGTTTATTGCTCAGGGAGGTTTTAGCTACTCTGGATGATTGTGACCCTATTGTCGTTCCAGAGAAATTGTGTAAACTGGACAAATATTTAGAGGTTCCTGTTTACACTGATGTTTTTCCGGTCCCTAAGAGGATTTCGGACATTGTTACTAAGGAGTGGGATAGACCAGGTATTCCGTTCGCTCCCCCTCCTGTTTTTAAGAAAATGTTCCCCATTTCTGACACCATAAAGGACTCATGGCAGACGGTCCCTAAGGTGGAGGGAGCTATTTCTACTCTGGCTAAGCGTACAACTATACCTATTGAAGACAGTTGTGCTTTCATTGATCCTATGGATAAAAAGTTAGAGGGTCTCCTAAAGAAAATTTTTGTTCATCAGGGTTTTCATCTTCAACCTATAGCGTGCATTGTTCAGGTAACCACTGCAGCTGCTTTTTCGTTTGAGGCTCTAGAAGAGGCTCTTCAGATGGAGACCCCACTAGATGATATTTTGGACAGAATTAAGGCCCTTAAGTTGGCTAATTCTTTTATTACGGACGCCGCTTTTCATCTTGCTAAGTTAGTGGCAAAGAATTCAGGTTTTGCCATTTTAGCGCGAAGAGCGTTATGGCTTAAGTCCTGGTCAGCTGATGTGTCATCTAAATCTAAGCTTTTGACCATCCCTTTCAAAGGTAAGACCCTATTTGGGCCTACACTGAAAGAGATCATTTCAGACATCACTGGAGGGAAGGGTCATGCCCTCCCTCAAGATAAGTCAAATAAGACAAGGACCAAACAAAATAATTTCCGTTCCTTTCGAAACTTCAAGGGTGGTCCCGCTTCCTCTTCCCCTGCTGCAAAGCAAGAGGGGAACTTTGCTCAATCCAAGCCAACCTGGAGACTTAACCAGGCTTGGAACAAGGGTAAACAGGCCAAAAAGCCTGCTGCTGCCACTAAGACAGCATGAAGGGGTAGCCCCGATCCGGGACCGGATCAAGTAGGGGGCAGACTTTCTCTCTTTGCTCAGGCCTGGGCAAGAGACGTTCAGGACTCCTGGGCCGTAGAAATTGTAACCCAGGGGTATCTCCTAGATTTCAAAGATTCTCCTCCAAGGGGGAGGTTCCATCTTTCTCAATTGTCTGTAAACCAAACAAAAAGAGAGGCATTCTTACGCTGTGTAGAAGACCTTTTTACCATGGCAGTGATCTGCCCAGTTCCGAAAACAGAACAGGGGCAAGGTTTCTACTCCAATCTGTTTGTGGTTCCCAAAAAAGAGGGAACCTTCAGACCAATTCTAGATCTCAAGATCCTAAACCAATTCCTAAGAGTTCCATCCTTCAAGATGGAGACGATTCAGACTATTTTACCAATGATCCAGGAAGGTCAATATATGACTACCGTGGATCTAAAGGCTGTGTATCTACACATTCCTATCCACAAAGATCATCACCAGTTCCTCAGGTTTGCCTTTCTGGACAGGCATTACCAGTTTGTGGCTCTTCCCTTTGGGTTGGCCACGGCGCCAAGAATCTTCACAAAAGTGCTAGGGTCCCTTCTGGTGGTCCTAAGGCCGAGGGGCATAGCAGTGGCGCCTTATCTAGACAACATCTTAATTCAAGCGTCGATTTTCCAACTTGCCAAGTCTCACACGGACTTAGTGTTGGCCTTTCTAAGATCTCATGGGTGGAAGTTCTCTTAATCCTCTCACAGAGTTCCATTCCTGGGAACTCTGATAGATTCGATGGACATGAAAATATTTCTGACAGAGGTCAGGAAATCAAAGATTTTAACCACCTGCCGAGCTCTTCATTCCATTCCTCTGCATCAGTGGCTCAGTGTATAGAGGTAATCGGACTTATGGTAGCGGCAATGGACATAGTTCCGTTTGCTCGCTTGCATCTCAGACCACTGCAACTATGCATGCTCAAACAGTGGAATGGGGATTATGCAGATTTATCTCCTCAGATAAATCTGGATCAAGAGACCAGAGACTCTCTTCTTTGGTGGTTGTCACAGGATCACCTGTCCAGGGGAATGTGTTTCCGCAGGCCAGAGTGGGTTATTGTGATGACGGACGCCAGCCTACTGGGCTGGGGTGCAGTCTGGAATTCCCTGAAAGCACAGGGTTTGTGGACTCAGGAGGAGGCCCTCCTACCGATAAATATTCTGGAATTAAGAGCGATATTCAATGCTCTTCAGGCGTGGCCTCAGCTGGCTTCGGCCGGATTCATCAGGTTTCAGTCGGACAACATCATGACTGTAGCTTATATCAATCATCAGGGGGGAACAAGGAGTTCCTTGGCGATGATAGAAGTTTCCAGGATAATCTGATGGGCAGAGACTCACTCTTGCCATCTATCAGCGATCTATATCCCAGGAGTGGAGAACTGGGAGGCAGATTTTCATCCGGGGGAGTGGGAGCTCCATCCGGAGGTGTTTGCTCAACTGGTTCAGCTATGGGGCACACCAGAATTGGATCTGATGGCATCTCGTCAGAATGCCAAACTTCCTCGTTACGGATCCAGGTCAAGGGATCCTCAGGCAGTACTGATAGATGCTCTAGCAGTACCCTGGTCGTTAAACCTGGCTTATGTGTTTCCACCATTCCCTCTCCTTCCGCGTCTGATTGCCAGAATCAAACAGGAGAGAGCTTTGGTGATTTTGATAGCGCCTACGTGGCCACGCAGGACTTGGTATGCAGACCTGGTGGACATGTGATCTCTGCCACCATGGACTCTGCCACTGAGACGGGACCTTTTGATTCAAGGTCCATTCAAGCATCCAAATCTAATTTCTCTACAACTGACTGCTTGGAGATTGAACGCTTGATTTTATCAAAGTGGGGTTTCTCTGAGTCAGTCATAGATATCTTGATTCTGTCTCGAAAGCCTGTCACCAGGAAGATCTATCATAAGATATGGCATAAATATATTTTTTGGTGGGAATCCATAGGCTATTCATGGAGTAAGATCAGGATTCCTAGGATTTTGTCTTTTCTCCAAGAAGGATTGGAGAAAGGATTGCCTGCTAGTTCCTTAAAGGGACAGATATCTGCTTTGTCTATTCTGTTGCACAAGCGTCTGGCAGATGTCCCAGAAGTTCTGGCTTTTTTCAGGCTTTAGTTAAAATTAAGCCTGTGTTTAAACCTGTTGCTCTGCCATGGAGTCTCAATTTAGTTCTTAAAGTTCTTCAGGGGGTTCCGTTTGAACCCATGCATTCCATAGATATTAAGCTTCTATCTTGGAAAGTTCTGTTTCTAGTTGCTATCTCTTCAGCTCAAAGAGTTTCTGAACTATCTGCATTACAATGTGACTCGCCTTATCTTGTTTTCCATGCTGATAAGGTAGTTTTGCGTACCAAACCTGGGTTCCTCCCTAAGGTTGTTTCTAACAGGAATATCAATCAGGAAATTGTTGTTCCTTCTCTATGTCCTAATCCTTCTTCTAAGAAGGACCGTCTGTTGCACAACTTGGACGTGGTTCGTGCCTTGACGTTTTATTTGCAGGCAACCAAAGATTTTTGCCAATCATCTTCTTTGTTTGTTGTCTATGCTTGAAAGCGTAGAGGTCGAAAGGCTACGGCTACCTCTCTTTCCTTTTGGCTGAAAAGCATCATCCATTTGGCTTATGAGACTGCTGGACAGCAGCCTCCTGAAAGAATTACAGCTCACTCCACTAGAGCGGTGGCTTCCACATGGGCTTTTAAAAATGATGCTTCTGTTGAACAGATTTGTAAGGCTGCGACTTGGTCTTCGCTTCATACCTTTTCCAAATTTTACAAATTTGATACTTTTGCTTCTTCGGAGGCTATTTTTGGGAGAAAGGTTTTGCAAGCACTGGTGCCTTCCGTTCAGGTTCCTGTCTTGTCCCTCCCTTCATCCGTGTCCTAAAGCTTTGGTATTGGTATCCCACAAGTTAGGATGAATCCGTGGACTCGGTACATCTTGCAAAAGAAAACAGAATTTATGCTTACCTGATAAATTTCTTTCTTTTGCGATGTACCGAGTCCACGGCCCGCCCTGTCTATTCAAGACAGACAGTATTTTATGTAAACTTCAGTCACCTCTGCACCTTATAGTTTCTCCTTTTCTTCCTTGGCCTTCGGTCGAATGACTGGGGGGTGGAGTTAAAGGGGGAGCTATATAGACAGATCTGCTGTGGTGCTCTCTTTGCTACTTCCTGTCTGGAAGGACAATATCCCACAAGTTAGGATGAATCCGTGGACTCGGTACACGCAAAAGAAAGAAATTTATCAGGTAAGCATAAATTCTGTTTTTTATCTTTAAAGGGGAAGATAATATAGCTAGGTCCTTTATGGATTGGCTTAATATGAATGATCTGAATCTAAAGTTCACTTTTGATTTCCAAAAGGAATCAATCAACTATCTTGATGTGACCCTTATGGGAGGAAGGGATGGCACTGTTACCACGGATGTATTCAGAAAACCAATAGCAGGTAACACTTTGCTACATGCTAAATCATGCCATCCTAATTTTGTGCCTTATGCAGTTGCCAAAGGGCAATATGTGCATCTAAAAAGGAATTGCAGTAGCAATAGTAAGTACTACAACAGAGCAGATGAACTTAATCTATGCCTTAGACAAAGAGGCTACCCTAATAGGGTTATTGAACGAGCCTGTACTGAGGTTAATGAAATTGAGCGTGATCATCTCTTACAGGATGCCACTGAAAGTAAATCCAAAAGAACTAGCAAGAAGTTTAAAGGTGTGACTTTTGTCACAGGTCATAGTGCCCAATATAAACAGGTGTGTGGAATAGTTAAGAAACATTTCAATCTCCTTATCGCTGATGATAAATTAGTTGAGAGTGTAGACATGGGCATCAGATGCTCATATAGACGTGGTAAGACCATTGGTGATATAGTTTCTCCATCAGATCTGCCCCCGTTTCAGGAAAATAAGAGCTCCTGGTTAACCCATTTAGGCATGTTTAAATGTGGGAGAAATAAATGCAAACCTTGCGATTATGCCATCCTTTCTAAGACATTTATATCGGAAGTAACACAAGAATCCTTTGATATTAGACATTGGGGCCCATTTATCAAGTTTTCTGGCGAGTCTTCAGACTCGCCAGAAACAGCAGTTATGAAGCAGCGGTCTAAAGACCGCTGCTCCATAACCCTGTCCGCCTGCTCTGATGAGGCGGACAGGAATCACCGGAATTCAACCCGATAGAGTATGATCGTGTTGATTGACACCTCCCTGCTGGCGGCCCATTGGCCGCAAGTCTACAGGGGGCGGCGTTGCACCAGCAGCTCTTGTGAGCTGCTGGTGCAATGCTGAATAAGGAGAGCGTATTGCTCTCCGCATTCAGCGAGATCTTGCGGACCTGATCCGCACTGTCGGATCAGGTCCGCAAGACCTTTGATAAATAGGCCCCATTGTCTTAATTGCAATTCCACCTATGTTATCTATGTTATTACCTGCACTCTGTGTAATCTGCAATATGTTGGACAAACGACACGTGATGTGGGGGCCAGGATTAGAGAACATTTCTGTACTATTTCAATTGGGAAATCCACTACCCCACTTGTCCAGCATTTTGCTCTTTACCACAATAAGAGCTTAGACTCTTTCAGGTCATAGATAAGGCTGTACTCCCTAATAGAGGGGGTGATAAGAATAAGATCTTGAGCAAAAATGAAATGTGTTGGATTTTCAGGCTTGACACTCGTGTCAACTCAGAATATGATTTGATTAACCGTTGGCAATACTAGACAGTATGGTTTGTAATCGTGTATTGATAGGTAGAGGTAATTTTTTTATTTTTATTTTGAGATCCAGTGTGTTATAAATTTCACATTATTTCATTCTAGCTAGGTGCAATTGATGCTAGAAGGTATTTAATGCTTTAATGCTGTTTGCATCTGCTATTTTCAGTATACTTCCTAGCAGAGTGGTTAGCACTATTACCTGTGGTGTTAGAGACCCCAGTTCAATACCCGCTAGATGCTTTTCTCTTTTTTCAATGACAAGTATATATAATAAAGTTAAGAATGATTATGTTTCCATGACAATATGTCATTATAAATGAAATAAATATTTATTTATATAAAGGTTCTATGCAGTCTCCCTTGAAATTAACTTTTCTATGCAATCAAACAAGGTTTAATCTTGAATTATTATTATCATTTAACAAGCTTAGAGTACTATGTGCTATTTCATTTTCTGTACAGTTATGTATGAGACAAATACACTCATTCATTTAAGCAGTAATTGCTTAGGTTATAGATATTATGTATCAGTTATATGTAATCGTTAGAAATGTATATGTTCTTATACTTTAAATGTTTAATATCTGTTATCTTGATGTGGGCTTTTCCCTTTAGGCTCAATTGGTAATCATCACTCAGCTGTGTAACTCTTTGTTTTTAACCAATGTCTGTTTAGGTAAGGATATAAGTAGTGCGTTTTTTCGCTGCTTTGATTAAGCTATGATTACGGCTCTTTAGCTGAAACGCGTAAGCATACCACACAGCTGTTTGCTTTGACCTACTGTTTTTATTACTATTGTGGATTATGGACTTTTAACACTTTTTCACTTTGAAATAATAAATGTTACGCTTTATATAAAATGGATATTGATCTGCTCTTCTGTTTTTCCATCGATGCTAAGGAGCCAGCCAATTTTTAGTTCAGACTCTGGACAGTACTTGTTTATTGGTGGGTGAATTTATCCACCAATCAGCAAGAACAACCCAGGTTGTTCACCAAAAATGGGCCGGCATCTAAACTTACATTCTTGCTTTTCAAATAAAGATACCAAGAGAATGAAGAAAATTTGATAATAGGAGTAAATTAGAAAGTTGCTTAAAATTGCATGCTCTATCTCAGTGATTTTCAACCTTTTTTTTGCCATGGCACACTTTTTTACATTAAAAAATCCTGCGGCACACCACCATCCCAAAATTTTACAAAATCACACATTGTAGCCTAATACAGTATATATATATATATATATATATATATATACATATACACTGTACTGTGCTGTCATGCCATGCCTCCTACAAACTATACATGACATATTAACATTCATTCACAAACAATCATAATGATTGTCTGTGAATGAATGTCAATGTCATGGTTGTAAATGATGCCTGATGAGCCTGTCACATACCTCCCAATATTTCAAAATTTGAAAGAGGGACACCCCCGCACTGTTGTCAGTCTGCCGCGGCACACCTGAGGATCTCTCACGGCACACTGGTTGAAAAACACTGCTCTATCTGACTCACAAAAGAAAAAATTTGGGTCCAGTGTCCTTTTAACAGGAAGAAATCTGGCTCCCAAGAGCCGAATGTCATGAACGTCTGCCTTCTCATCCATTTGGCAGTGGATGAAACTGAGAAATGCGCAGTTCTATTAATTTCTTTGCTTCACACCTTCCATAATTTTAAATGCACAAAATCAAACTATAACAGCTGACACCTGGTTTACAAAAAAGGGTTTTTTAAAAATGCTTGTGAGCACATTACTTAACGGACGACTTGACGGAGAGCCAGTCATCAATGAATGCATTGCTGCTTTATATTTGACTGTTCACGCTCCAGCACATTGCTCTGGCTGCATTGAGTTAAAGGGACAGTCTACTCCAGAACTTTTATTGTTTAAAAAGATAGATAATCCCTTTATTGCCTTTTCTCCAGTTTTGCATAACCAACACTGCTATATTAATACACTTTTTACCTCTGTGATTACCTCTGCAGACTGCCCCCTTATCTTAATTTGCGCTGTCTCATAAATAACTCCACGGGAGTGAGCACAATGTTATCTACATGCTACACATGTCTAGCTGTGACAAACTGTCAAAATGCACTGAGATAAGAGGCGGCCTTCAAAGGCTTAGAAATTAGCTTATGGGGTCAATTTATTATTGGGCGGACGGACATGATACGATGTCCATGCATTTTAGCTGTTTAAATTTAATGCACCAAGGAGTGGCTTTTTTGTTTTTTGCAACAATCATAATTAGAATAAATATTATAATTCATTACCTTTTGTTTTCTTTGGCAATTTTATTCTTGCAAGAGCAGAAATATCAACTGCAAAATGATCTCTAAACTCCAGACCTGCAAGGCCATCCCCTGAGCACATAGGATATCATAGTGATTATATAACACAGCAACATTTGGATGATACAAAAGTCACAGCAACAAAAAGCAGAACTGATTTATCATTTTTACAAGATGTGCATACTATTGTACACACAGAGCCCAAATCTTTTTTGAGAAACACTTGGAATTTAGCATGATCTTATTTTAGATTCTACCTCAGATCTTGAAGTTCAAGTAGGCCTCAAACAATAACTCTAGTAACAAATGTAGCAGAACAAAACACAAGCGTTCTTTCCAATTGCCGGAGTGAATAAACCCTTCAAAAAACAAAATCACTTATATATAATGACTTATATAGAAAACAATCAGAAAGAGAAAAATCTGCCCTTTTGTGTTACATTAGCAGTTTACACAAATGAGCAGCATCACAGATTGTCCAGGCGATCTTTACATCTTGGCTTGAATCTCTGAGATAGGTGCACAGACCCTGGCATAATGAGCACTGGGCCTCGGAATTAAACGCTTTTTATAATAAGACAGAAATAAATTAAACATTTGCTGTGGGGTCAGCTGAGTGGAGCTCATATTTATTTAATGCATATGTATTAAGTACGTGATAGGAGCTGCAGTAAAAGTGAGATTAGGACCCCAACAGCAAGAAATGGTATAGAGCAATCTCTTTTTGTTAATGTTTATCTCTAAGACATACTCGCATAGTCACTATTAGTACATAAGAAGGCTTTCAAATGGAATCGCACAATCGTGAGTTCAAATTAACCTATTGCAATCCATTTCCATCCTCACCACTGCTAAACCATCTGAAGCCAATTGTATGTAGGAATCATTGACACACTGGGTGTGTTACGCTCAATCACTATAGTATGACTTTTAATATGTTAAAGTATTTTTTTTTATATATATATATAATATTTACGTTTATTGATTTAAAAAAAAAATGTTTGGCACGATCTACATCTAAAAACAAGAATATAGGGTCAATCCAAATATAATTGAACAGACAAATCAGTATGTGAATATAACACACCTAGAATATCTCAAGGAAGGGATGACAGAAGTGTACACTTAGGAAATGTCACATTAGAAAGTTTGGAGGAAAGGACACCAAGCAGCAGCAGAAAGCACATGAAAATGAAATGTATGACAGCAAATGCAAGAAATATGACAGCTAAAATGGGGGAGCTGGAGCTCTTAGTTGCAGAAGAGGACCATTATATTATCAGTATAACTGAAACCTGGTGGGATGATTCACATGACTGAGCAGTTAACTTAGAGAGTTATACTTTATGTAAAATGGACAGGAATAATAAAATGGGTGGAGGAATTTCCATGTATATTAACCCCTTAACGACCAGCGACATATCCTGTACGTCGCTGGTCTTTCTAGGGGGGTGACTTTCTCAATAGTGTGCTATTTTAGCAAGCCTGCAGGAGGGAGGAAGGGAGGGAGAGCCTAATAGTGCAGTCTTGCCGCTCACAACAAGACCCGCACTATTATAACAAGACAATCCCTTCATGACCAGCGACATACAGGGTACGTTGTGGTCGCTAAGGGTTTAAACTTGACCTTCAAACCTACAGTAAAGTAAAATATGATGATACAGATGATAATGTAGAGACCCTGTGGGTTGAAATAAACGGTGGGGGGGAAATCCTAAAGAAATATTACTAGGAACATGCTACAAGCCCCCCAACATTAGTGACATGGAGGAAAATCAACTACTAATACAAATAGGAAAGGCTGCTAATAATACCAGTGCTGTAATTATGGGAGATTTTAACTACCCTGACATAAACTGGGCCAATAAAACTAGTAATACAGCTAAGGGAGATAGATTTAAAAATTTTCTCAAGGATAAGTTAATGTCACAATTAATAGAGAAGCCAACTAGGAATAAAGATATATTAGATTTAGTGCTATCAAACAATATCAAGCATAGAAGTCAAAGAACATTTGGGTAAAAGTGATCATAACATGATCACATTTGAAATCACTTTTCATAAGCAGTATCATAAGGGTTTAACTAGGACTTTTAATTTTAAGAAAGCAAAATTCAATGATTTAAGAAAATTGTTAAATAACAGAAATTGGGGCAAAGTATTCGCTAATAAGAATACAGAGGATAAATAGATAACATTTAAAAATGTGTTAAATAAATATACAGTACATATCAACACATACTGCATGGTTAAAAAGTAAAATAAATTAATCCAAGCCAATGTGGTTAAATAAAAGTGTTAAGAGAAATTAGGAAGGGCATGTAAATTATTCAAAGAAAATAGTACAGACTCAACATTCCAAATATATAAGGAATGTAATGAAGCATGCAGAAAAGCTATCAAATGAGTCAAAATTTAAAATGCAAGATTAAATGCAAATGATTCTAAGTCAAACCCTTAAAGGTTTTTTAAGTACGTAAATATCAAAACATCTAAGAAAGAAAATATAGGTGAATGGTAGCATGATTAAAGGGACAGTATACACCAATTTTCATATAACTGCATGTAATAGAAACTACTATAAAAAAGAATATGCACAGTTACTGATCTATAAATCCATTATAAAGTATAAACGTAAATAAAACTCCAGACCCAGATGGAATACACCCAAGAGTTTTACAGTCATTTAGCACTGTTATAGCCAAACCTCTACTCTTAATTCTTAAAAACTCATTATTCTCGGGCATAGTAACCCAGGACAGGCGTAAAGCTGATGTGGTACCACTTTTGTAAAAAGGGAAGCAGGGCTGATCCAGGAAGATATAGACCAGTTAGTGAAAATCAATAGTGGGGAAGATACTTGAAGGGATTATAAGGGATTATCTTGAGGAGTATTTTCGTGTAAACAAGATTATGAGTTCAAATCGTCATGGTTTTATGAAAAACTGATCAAGTCAAACTAATCTAATTCTACGAGGAAGTAAGTAAAAATATAGATAAAGGGGAATCAGTTGATGTGATATACTTGGATTTTGCAAATTAGTTTGATACAGTGCAACATGAGAGATTAATGTACAAAATGAAGGGACTTGAAATCGCTGAAAATGTTAGCTCATGGATAAATAACTGGATAAAAGACAGGGAGCAACAAGTGGTAGTAAACGGATCATACTCAGATTGTACAAATATAATTAGTGGAGTCACCCAGGGATCAGTACTGGGCCATGTTCTTTTTATTATTTTTATTAATGACTTGGAGCAAGGATTAAATAGCACCATCTCTATTTTTGCAGATGATACAAAGTTGTGTAAGGTCATAAGGTCAGAGCAGGATGAACTTACGTTACAAGAGGATCTGCAAAAATTAGAAGTATGGGCAGGTAAATTGAAAATTTAATTTAATACTGGAAAATGCAAGGCTCTACATTTTTGAAGTAAAAATAAGCAGGCAATGTATTATTTAAATGGGACAAGACTTAGCCAAACAGAGTAAGAAAGGGATTTGGGAGTAGTAATAGATAACAAGCTAAAGATTGGTGCACAATACAGGGCAGCGGCTTATAAGACTAATAAGATACTAGCATGTATTAAAAGATGCATTGATGCAAGGGAAGAAAACATAATTCTGTCACTATATAATTCCCTGGTAAGACCTCACCTTGAGTATGGAGTGCAGTTCTGGGGACCAATCTCAAAAAAATACATTGCAGACTTAGAAAAAGTTATGAAAAAGGGCCACAAAACTAATAAGATGAATGGAGAATTTAAGCTATTAGGAAAGGTTAGCCAAACTGGGGCTGCTTTCTCTAGAAAAAGGGCGCTTGAGAGGTGACATGATTACTTTCTATAAATATATTCAAGGCCCATATACAGAGATGGCAGAAGCTCTATTTATTCCAAGAAAATTATTTGTGACAAGAGGTTAAAATTTAATAAAATAAAAATGTGAAAAGAGTGCACTTAACAGCTAACTATAATTAATTCTCAAAACCAAAAATCTGAAAGTTATATAACAATTTATTAAATAAGATAAAAATCTATTTTGAATATAAAATCCAGTTACTAAATAAGTTGCAATTCATCAATGTTTACATAGTTAAAACAATATAACACTCAGCAGTGGAAACATGTGCACAAATCTTGAACAATTAGAATGTTTCACCGGTGATACTTAGGATCAATTTCCTTATGCTAGTAATGTGATATGACTGCCCCTTCTTTATGAGAGCTGATATAAAATGACAGAGTTGTGATCTCTGATAATATTCTCAAGAATAGCCTTGTGAACATTTCAAGTTCTTTTATTATATTTATAGAGAACAAGTGGCTTTACAGATGTAACGAATAGTTCTTTTGAAACCCGTGGTTTCAGTATGCAGAGTTTTGGTCAGCAAAAGCTCATATGTTCTACCGGAATGCGAAAGCTTAGTCACTTGACCGCTTTCTCTGACTTACTTTCCTTAAGTATCCAAAATACACGTCCGTGCTTGGCGTCTCCTCCACTGACACTGGTCTGACCGTGACGTATCCTGGTCACGTGTGCGGTATCCTCCAATGGGGGTTATCAGATTACCAGTATTTTTAGTAGAGCTTGTATTCGAAAAGGTATTGTAACAGTTGATATTTTGAATTATTATAATTGATAGTTCTCATCTATAGATACTCAGAGCGCTCATGAGTTTCTGAATCACAAAAGAAAAAAATTGAGTTCAGTGTCCCTTTAATATGATTAAAAATAATTAACTAAAAATGACTCTCAATATGTGTATTAAAAAATGATATGTATTATTATTCTTTATTTATAAAGCGCCAACAGATTCCGCAGCGCTGTCCATGGGTACAAAGATAAAAGTACAGTACAATACAATATAAAAGACACCAAAGTTTAACAAAACAAATACAGGGGGAATTGAGGGCCCTGTTCCCGTGGGAACTTACAATCTAGATGGTAGGAGGGTGAGAAACAGGAGGTGTGGACTGCAAAGGTGAGAATGATGTTAGTGTGGAGTTAGATGGGGTAGCAGTTAGGCAGGTAGAATTAATTTTTTACTGATTTAGAGATAGGCTTCCATGAACAGAAAGGTCTTTAGGGAGCATTTAAAGGAGGAAAGGTTAGGGGAAAGTCTAACAACTCTGGGAAGTGCATTCCAGATGGTTGGTGCCGCACGAGAGAAGTCCTGTAGCCTGGCATGGGAGGAGGTGATGGTAGAAGATGCAAGGAGCAGGTCATTGTTGGATCTTAGGGGGCGGGCTGGAGTATATTTCTTGATGAGTGAGGACAGGTAGGGGGGGCTACATTGGTAAGGGCTTTGTAGGTCAGGATAAGAATTTTGAATTTAATTCTGCTGTGGATGGGTAGCCAGTGAAGGGACTCGCAGAGAGGTGCAGCAGATACAGAGCGTCGGGAGAGGTGGATTAGCCAAGCAGAGGCATTTAGGATGGATTGAGGTGGGAGAGAGGGAGGCCAGTTAGTAGGTTATTACAGTAGTCAAGTCGGGAGATTACCAGGGAGTGGATTAGCTGTTTAGTAGTTTCAGCACTCAGAAATGGAGAGATTTTGGAGATATTGTGTAGATGGTTGCGACAGGAGGAAGAGAGCAATTTGATGTGGGGTATGAAGGACAGATTGGAGTCAAGTGTAACTCCTAGGACACGGACTTGGGGTGATGGGGAGATAGTGGTGTCACCAACAGTGATTGAAAAGTTAGGAACTGGGGTAGAATTAGAGGGGGGGATTAGAAGGAGCTCAGTCTTGGAAATATTGATTTTTAGGTGGTGAGAGGCCATCCAAGAAGAAATGCCAGATAAGCAGATACTGATGTGAGCAAGGACAGAAGGAGAGAGTGAAGGGGTGGATAGGTAGATCTGGGTATCATCAGCATAGAGGTGGTAGTTGAAGCCATAGCTACTGATAAGTTTACCCAGTGAGGATGTATAAATAGAGAAGAGTAGGGGACCCAGAACAGAGCCTTGAGGTACTCCAACAGACAGGGGCAATTATAAATACCATGGTTAAAAAATTGAAAAAAAAATGAATTGGATATAAAAAATGGGTTGGATATATAATATTGGATTTGATATATTAAAAATGGAAATTGAGGGGGCGGAGCCAAATGCCAAACGCCAAACGGAATGGTCGCAAGCATCAGGAGTTCTGTTAAAAATAATTAACTAAAAATGACTCTCAATATGTGTATTAAAACATGATATGTATAACTTCAATTATAAATACCACTAGTCCTAAAGCCCGTTCACAAGGGCC